>NC_056729.1:905812859-906097859 GCF_019279795.1 Protopterus annectens
GATCTAGAGAACTGCAGTGACTGGAAAGTACGTTCTGGTTAAACAACTAATTCTACAGCTCTGACTAAACATCAGCCTTTTTGCCGAGCACTGTGATTTTTGAGAAGGTATACATAGTTTATCAGTAGCATGTGCTGATTTTTTTCTTAAACACTGATGATGGCTTGTCTGCTCTGCATTTAAAGAAACCTGCCAGCCAGATCAGTTTATGCACTGCTTTTTTGTAGACTGGCAACCTATGACAGAGACTGACCATTTTTTCCTCTAGAAATGTTGTTAGCTGTGAGTTACACTGATGTGCGTTTCGATTTCCGAATTCCGGACGACTGCTATCTGATAGATCCCGTTCAGTCTCCAGTCTTGGCTTCCATCAGCACAGCAGTGCACTCTGTCATTTGTAAAATGAGATTTTCATGCTCACAATGTAGTGTGCTTTCACCAAATCCGGAATTTGTCCATAATCTGGAAGATTTCATAAACCTACAAGAATGCAGATGGGAAACTGTATCACTGCAGCAGGAAGCAGAGATTTTTCACCTAGATTTTATACTTTATCCCCTTGTATAGTGTGTAAATCTATCATTTTCCTACATTCTTTGACTGTACAATGTTACATATTTTGCTTTGTTATACAGATCTGTATGCAGAAATGACAAGATGTAGGTAAGGTGATAATAAAACATTAAAACAGGTACTGTTCTGGTGATGAAGACCTTCAGTGAATGATTGTTGTAGTGCATATTAGAAGTCAGTAATATCAGCACTATCGCCACTATTTGAAATGTGTTAGCATTTTTGTTAAGTATTGTTTGCTACTACAATGTGATATATATTTTCAGAGTCCTGTGCACTAAAGAGGCAAGAGCTGATGGCTCACCGGCTCACTTATATATATATATATATATATATATATATATATATATATATATATATATATATATTACGTAGTCTTGGAGATATACGTTCTTAGCGTTTGCTGTCCTTTTCCTTTGATGCTTTGACTATAGCAGAATGTGAATAGTATTTCTATTCATAGAATTTAACTTTTGATAAATGCCAATGCAAAACAGCATCCTTTGTATAAGTAGTGTATGTGACCCATGACGGGCGGCTAGCTCTCATGATGGTGAGAAATATTACAGCTAGAATATTCAGGCTTCTGCTCCACTGGACTCAGAATAGATTAACAGTGTACTCTGTCAGCTAGCAGTTTGGTGTATGTGATGGATTAGAGATACACTCATATGAAAGTTATTGCAGGGTTCCTTAGAGACCGAGTGTTTCAGGAATGGAAAGGTCATTTGTAAATGCACAACTCTATTTCATTTTTCTATGCAACCAGATTGCTCGGTAAGATCTTTTGACTGTCATTTTATAGCAACAGTTCAAAAGAATGTGTTACTTTTCCAGGCTGCTGAAATATTCTTTTGAATTAGCATTTTGACAGGTGGTATACCAAACGTATAATATACATTTTCTTTTCTTCGTTGCCTTCATCTTCTCAGATAATCTTTTGTAAAACATCATCTGATCATTAAACGAGATGTTTACATTAGGCAAATGTGTTTTCATCCAGAATGCATACCATTCTTAGTGAACCAACAAATTATTCAAGAAAGAATATTTCTTCATAAATTACTGTGCTTGTCAGTGGCCTACAACTTGACTGCAGTTTGCTTGCTGTGATGCATTTTTTTGTTTCATGTATATATGGGAAGACTTTCAACAGCAGTTGAATTCCTATATCTCCTTATGTATTTATTTATTAAGTTGTATACAATATGTTTGCATTTGCATTAGTCTTTCTGTAGTTTGATTCCGTTTTGTCTTAGTTCTAAATTTTGTAGTTTAGTGTTGCTGTAATGTATGATAGTCACAAAAGCTGAATGTCTATGCCTGGTTTTAAATGCTTATGTCTGTAACACGTTTCAGGTGTGTATCATGTCCATCTTCATTTAATCTTCTTCTCTGATCTTCTCTGATTATCCAGTCATGTTGGAAGGCAGTGTTAATAACATCAGGAAATAGCAGCATTTATTGAAAAAAAAAACAGCAGCTTTCATTTTGTGCAAAATGGCAGCTCAGCAAGTATAATGTTACTGGCTTCAATCATCATGAACACACTAGCATTTGGCAAATCACCAAATGCATTATGGGATACCGTACTTCTTAAAATGGAAACAATATACATTGATTACTAATGTGGTAATGCTGCCGCACATACTAACAATACAGTTCTTATCATCAAAGGCTTTGTAGTGAAAAGTGGAAGAATAAAAAAGGAGTGTGGTCTATCATTAGCTTTATCCTCTTCTTGTCCAAATGAGTATACTTTGGCCTGAAGCTCACAGTTTAGGGTATAATATCCATATGCCCAGCATGCTTTGTGGCATCATGCACTGCAGTCAGTCAGCACAGCTAATCCATGAACTTAACTGCTGAATTTACACTTGAATAAGTGGGGAAGCCCACCTGGAGACACAGTTATGCCTTTGTCACATACACTGTAACATCTAGTCTTAAAGCCTGGATTCTCTCTTGACTTTTAATTTTTCAAAGGGATTTGATTACATGGATACTTCTGTCAAGGACCATCCTTACTGTCTCCTCACACTTCTCTCCAAATTTCTTTAGTGTATTCAGTCAGTAGAGAAGCATTCCAAATATTCTTTTCAGTGGCTTTCATGTTGTGATTTGATCCAGTATCTAGTCTGTTCAAAAATGAAACTCTTAGTGTTTCATTTGTATTCTATGAGATATCCACCCTTTGGAATTCCAGTAGGTTTCCTTTATATTATTTTGCTCAGCATGAGTCTGCCGTACATTCCCACATTTTTCTACCATAATTTTTTAAAGCTCTGTGATTCCCTGTTAAGCAGTTCATCATCTGTGCTCTGTTTTTTATCCAAAATTTTATATATATATATATATATATATATATATATATATATATATATATATATGCGTGTGTGTGTGTGTGTGTGTGTGTATACATCCCAGATGACAGATATTCTCTATGTCCACATCACTTTAAGTCTGTTTACTATTACCTATTATACAATGACTGGCCATTAGTATTACAAAACGTGCATGCTGATTGGCAAGCTCAAGCAGCGTGCCTGTTGTAAATCTGACAATATACCAACGGAAAAGATCCGGTCGCCCGGACTTTTTTTCTGTTGGTATATTGTCCAAGTTTTAATTTTTTCTATTAAAAAAAAATAAAGCTGTAGTCCCGACTCAGCACATACGAGAAAGACAGCCTGAAGAAAATACAAGGAAAATCAGGTAGGTTATATTAAATTAAATACACGTACCTGATTTCCCTTGTATTTTCTTCAAGCTGTCTTTCTCATATGTGCAGAGTCGGGACTGCAGCTCTCCTACCCCTAAATTTCCCCAAACTATTTTTTTTAATTAAAAAAAAAAGAAAGAAAAACGGAGCAACGGAGATCTTCTTTTCTCTGTTGCTTACTTTCTGAAGCACTGATGTACTGGGTATGCATGCAGACGCAAGTCCCATACGCATGCGCAGTACATCAAAAAAAAAAACAGGATCTCTACTAGTCGTAAAAGGACAGCACGGAACCATTATACAAGGACATTATTTAAGAAAAGTAAGTATTTTTATCTTAAATAATGTCATTGTATAATAGCAATAACCCATGTCTGGGTGTAGGCAATGCTGGATTTACCTACGGTTGTCTTTGTCTGGTCACTCGGGCTTCGCCCTCGTGACCAAACCACACCAACCATGGGTAAATCCAGCATTACCCACACCCAGACATGGGTTATTGCTATATTCAGTACTCCATTCATGCAAGCTGTTTATTATTCCTTGTCCATTGCTTGTTTAGTCTGTGATTCCATGGGACTAAAAAGTCCTCTGCGAATGTACCCTGATCATAGTAAAATGACTTTCTCAAGAAATTCCTTATTTCTTCTATTAACATCACTCTCCACTTAGTGTATTTTCTTCTTCCAGTTTTTCATTACTAGATCACCATCCTCAGGCCATATGCATAAAATCTACTAATTTCTTTATCCAGTTTATCATCCCACCTGGCATGCATTTTCTTACTATCAAAACTTAGACCTAATCCTGATATTGCTTTTATTTTTTCTCAGATGTTTTACTGTCCTTCTAATGTCTCACTACATACCACCAAGTCATTTGTATAAACCATTATTTTTATTTTTTTCTGCATAAATGTAATTATTTTAGACATTGACCTCTAACGATTGACCTTTTTACAAGATTAAGTACAACAACACACAGAGCTGCCAGTTCTGGCCAATACAGAACAGAGTCAAGAAACTAAAACAACTTTCAAAGCTATAAAATATTTCATTTTTTTTTTGCGTGTGGCATATTGAAGTGCCACCCTTTCACCATTCCTAGAACCTCTAAGGGAGTATCTGAGGATATCTAATACATATGAATGTTTCTCTAAACCTGTATGAGAGCTGTAACCTACTACACTGCTCTCCGTATTCTTATGAATGACTGCAGCTAAAATATATGGAATATCTCACATTATGACATACATCTTGCAACACCGATGTATACTGCAGTATCATTTTATTCCAGTTACATGCTATACCTTTATTCATTTTTTTTTCATTTTTTCCCTTATATAATAATTTTTTGCCTTTTGCACTTATTCTTTTATGTGAGTGTTAGAAGTGCTTAATTTACTGTTTCATAACATAAAACAATTGTATATACCTTCTTCCAAAGCACTGAGGGAAGCAGCCATTACTGAGTCTCAAAAAACCGAGGTTAGATTAGTAGCTATGGCACTGAAGGAGCTAGGCAGATGAGGAAGAAGTGAAGGGGCGTGGCCATTTCACCTGTCTCTAGGGGTGGGAGGGGTTCTGTTACACTCATGGATGCAATATGCAGTGCAGTCTCCCTGGTAAAGACCAGATAGAGCACAGGTCATGTTCTGAGTGAGGGACGGGGATGCTCAGAGTGAATGTCTCTTGCAGATGACCCACTGCATACTTCTCCCTGATATCTATCTAAGTGTGAGCAGTTAGGCTTCAGGAGAACATTAGAAAATTATGTGAACTGCCTGATAGCTGTCTGAATGATACAATCCCTACCCCACCCCATCCAGTCAACCCTCCACACTTACCTCTCTTCCCGCTGAAGGGTGGAGATGGCTGATTGTCAAGTAACAGCAGGGATAAATAGCCCACAAACATAAATAAATTAATTAATAAAATAATTATATATATCTGTGTCTTTTGCCTAAATCGGCTGGACTATGCCAGGAAAGTGGCCTTGGACCAGGGAACTAACCTGGTTAGTAAAATACAATAAAATTAAATAAAAAGTGTATTACATCTTTTTACAGCATCAGAAGTATACTTAGCTTCAGCCAGCTGTCTGTGAGGCAGCCCTGTGTTCCAAAATTCAAATCTATGAAACTCTTAATTCTCCTAAACCCTTTTTTTCCTGTGTAACTAGCAGTACATTGGAACAGTTACAACTCCACATACAGTAATTATGATTGTGTCTCTCTAATTATAACCATCTTGCTATGTGTTTTAGATATGGCTGTCAGTATCTGCTTCCTGCTTTACTGTGTTCTTGAGGTGAATTTCTTGATATCTAGGTCTCAAACATACAACAGTTGTAATGATCAGAGACCCAGTCATAATCTTTTGTAACTTTCTGAACAATAACCGTAGCTCACCCTTAATGTGTTTTTCTTTTCATTCTTCTCTATTCTTTGTCTTATTTAGTTGCTCGTTTGTCTTTTACACCCCTTGTTTCCTCTCTCTTTTTCACTTAATTTCTGACATCCCTACAGAATTCTGATGCCTTTCCTTTCATCTCTGTAACCCTTCCTGTCCTTATAGACGTAATAATTTCATTTCATCTGGTGCAGGGTTGGCATAATGGTTGACCAGTATATCGCACCATGCGTGGAGGATGAATTGGTGTTAATCTATAGGTAATGCCCATTGAAAACAAGTCCACTGATTCATGGCAGCATATCAAGCTGCCATGGAGCTCGGAATAAGAAAAACTAATTGTCGCCATTATTTTAGACTTGCTAAGTAGCACTTTTGCTGTTTAGCAAGTGTAAAAGAAAAAAGAAAAAAAACGTGTTATTTGTATGATTATGTCTGTGTGTGAGAGGGTTTGCATGCATGAGAGTGAGAGACTGATCGAGCTATTATTTTACGCTTACTATACAGTGCTTTTCCTGTTTAACCAGTGTAAAAAAAATAAATGAAACAAAAAAGTTTGTGTGTGTGTGTGTGTGTGTGTGTGTGTGTGTGTGTGTGTGTGTGTGTGTGTGTGTGTGTGTGTGTGTGTGTGTGTGTGTGTGTGTGTTTATGTTTCTGTCTGCATGTGTGACTGAATGCATGCATAAAATCAGAAGAGACTGTGTAAGTCTGTGTGTGTGTGAGAGAGAGAGAGAGAATGAAGAGTGAGAGAGAGAGTTATTGAGCGATCTCTGGCAGCAGTTAAGAGGTTTGCATATCTCTCAAGCTCTTAGCTCAAGATCTCTGGATATGCCTAATAAACAGGGGACAAAGGCTCAAAATAGGAGCATATTTCATTTGGAATTGCAAAATCACAAAGTTACCTGAATATTAGGATTTGTATTAGCATGCATTTTCTGAAGTAGAGGTGTGTGTGTGTGTGTGTGTGTGTGTGTGTGTGTGTGTGTGTGTGTGTGTGTGTGTGTGTGTGTGTGTGTGTGTGTGTGTGTGTGTGTGTGTGTGTGTGTGTGTGTGTGTCAGTGTGTGTGTGTGTGTGTGTGTGTGTGTGTGTGTGTGTGGGTGTATGGCTGTACTGATATTGACCAAAACACTAAAATGTCAACATTTACAAAGATACAAAGTTGACAGCAAAACATCGACTTTGCAAACGCTGACATGCTGTGCCACATATAGTATGTGTGTCTGAGAGAGAGAGAGTAAATAAGTCAGATCGACCAGTGGCAGCAGCAGCAGTAAAGAGGTTTGCATACCTCTGAAAAAAACCTGGATAAAGCCTAAAATAAAGGGGGACAAAGGCTATCAAATAGGAACAGATTTTATTTATTGCTCTTAGAAAATTACAGACTTACATAAAAGGATGTGTGTTAGCTTGAATTTTCTGAAGGAAATAAAAGTCTGAAATTCAAATTATATCACTATTTAGTAACTTCAGTCTCCAATGACTGGCAATAAGCCCAATGTTTTAGGCGAAAGGAACCAAAAAACTAAATACCTGGATATTTTTCAGTGTTATATTTTGGATGTAAAATGCTTTCTCCAACACCATTAAAATGTACTACACCAAGTTTGAAACATTAGACAGAGAAACTATTTTGCATTAAAAATATATAAAAAAATACACTAATAAAAAAATAAAAAAATGTAGAAGTAAGTAAAGCACTTTTAACAGACAGTCCATTCTCTAAGCACAATAATGCCCTCTAGGGAGTGTGTTATTGTGGAAATAATGTCCTTCCAGGGCGGGAGTGATTTCCACAATAACACACACCCTGTCGGGTATTATTACATGCATGATCTGATTTACTCTGTTGTGATCTGATTTACTCTATTATAATCCAGTTTAATCTATTATGATCTGATTTATTCTATTATAGCCCGTTTTACTCTGTTAAGATCTGATTTACTTTGCTATGATCGTGATTTACTCTATTATGATCCAGTTTCCTCTATTATGATCCAGTTATCTTTGCTATGATCTGATTTACTCTGTTATGATCTGATTTACTCTGTTATCATCTGATTTACTCTGTTATCATCTGATTTACTCTATCATCTGATTTACTCTGTTATGATCTGATTTACTCTGTTATCATCTGATTTACTCTGTTATGATCTGATTTACTCTATCATCTGATTTACTCTGTTATGATGTGATTTACTCTGTTATGATCTGATTTACTCTGTTATGATCTGATTTACTCTGTTATCATCTGATTTACTCTGTTATCATCTGATTTACTCTATTATAATCTTATTGCTCTTAAACTTGTTCTTTACTTGCTTTTTCAGCTTTTTCTTCTTTTTATGATTCAGAGTCTAAGAATATCACTCCTGTCTATTTCATGATTCCTGATTTGCCTCATCTCCCTCCATTTCACTTTCATCTTTATTCCACTGTCAAAACTCTGTAAGAATGCTTTTTGTTACTAATACATTCTTGATTCTATCTCCCTTTTACAATATTTTTTCACATTTATCTTCTTTTTGATTTCAGTTTAAGAATTTCGTATTTTCAAATTTGTGAAAACTAGTTAATCTGACACTTTGTTATCATTCTTTCAAATTCCACCACTGCCAGTTTAGCCAAATGTTGTCTATCACCACACATTAATCTTAGTTTTACCCTTGGACTCCAACTTTGATTCCACATACCTGTTTTTTTTTGCAATTTTAGCCATCTTTAATAATTCAAACCTATGTGATAGCCAATATACCAACAACCAGGTTTATGTAAATTCACTTCTTCCAGCAATCATAGGTTCATAGGTATGTACTAGTCACATGGTCCTGGAACCTTTGCAAGCCTAGCCCATAGAACTACCCTGGCATTGTGCCACCCGACGTTAGTTCCCAGTGCCTCTATCAAGCAGAGCCACTGGAGTGATCCACGGGGTGAACTTTCTATTCCCATCCACTCATCAAGATTTCTCTTGAAGAAGGCCACTGAGGTGCTCTGCTTGACATGTATGGGAAGTCTATTGCAGAGCATGGGAAGTCTCTGGCTTATGAACCTGTCCCTCCAGCATGTTCTGTTGATTGTGGTAATGAGGTTGAGGTCTCTGGAGTGTGTGGTGTGGAGGGATTGGGATTTCTTTAGATGTAGCATTTCTATCAGAGCTGGGTCAGACATGGCTTTGTAAGTCAAACAGAGATCACCTCTTAGTAGACAATATGAGACAGAGAATAGCTGGAGTTTTTTGAGTCTGTCCAAGTATGACGTGTTTAAGGCCTTTGTGAGGTACTTTTGTGGCCTTTCCAGAAGTTGCATGTATCTAGTGAAGTACATGCCAAATGGGGCATTATACTCGATGACTGGCCTAATGAGGGAAAAGTGGAAAGAGATGATGATTTCTTTCTTCCTGGATGCAAAACCCTTGCTAATGAGATGTGCCACATAGAAGAACTTTCTGACCACAGTGGCAATGTGGTGGTCGAAGGAGAGGTTGCTGTCAACCTGTGTCCCCAGATCTTTTATAACGACTTCAGTGTTCAGTGGGCTCCCATCAGTGTAGTAATTAGTGGGAACTGAGTTTTTCCCAAAAGGAAATCACATATGTAATCAGTAGCTTCAGTAGTAATTCAAACCTATGTGATAGCCAATATACCAGCAGCCATGTTTTTGTAAATTCACGTCTTCCAGCTATCATCACATATGTAATTAGTAGCTTCAGCGGTAATCATACCACATTCCCAGCATGTGCCATTGCTTTTTACTCGGCTACCCTTTCAACATCAGACTTTTACTCTCCTTGTTTGTGCATCATTGTATATGAATCATTAAAAGCAGAGAGCAGTAGTTTCTTCAGTAGATTCTGCAGGCATAACACCTTTCATTGAAAGACCATGACCTTTTATTCTAAGGAATCTACACTGTACTGATTCAGGATACTGTTGCTTTTGTTCTTCTTACATTATCTGCATATGACCTTTCATAGTCTTCCAATTTCTGCCTGCTGTCCACTTCAGTAAACGCTGTTATTCTTCTTTTTCTGTTCTTTTTAGGGTTGGGAACCTATCTTTTGTCTGACTTCCTCTTTGGCACCAGTTTTCTAAGACCCTATGCACTAGCCATTCTGTCACTCTTGCAACACTGTGTAGGATTCTTACTTTTATTATTAATAATATCCATTTGCACTGAATTCCATTATTTATGATTTAGTAAGCTTTCTGTCTACTCCCAGCTCTGCAAACTAGGAACATTGTCACTTCCTACAATGACAGATAAATACGAAAGCAGCATCTCCCTTGCACAAAGACTGTAAAAGAGTTACTCCTCTGTCTTGGACATATTACCTTTAGTCAATATCAGAGCTATTGCAAGGCTGGAGGGGGGGGGATGGGGCTTTAGCCCTGGGTACCGAGTTGTAGAGGCAGCAGACAGATGAAAAATTGTATATACACACACACATTTATATATATATATATATATATATATATATATATATATATATATATATATATATATATATATATATACACGTACATATGTTTAAAATAAATTGCTTTCTATTTTGGATTTTATAGAGATATGCAGAACTGTAGCTAGCAACTAGTGCTGAATGCTAACACAGACACCAACTTGTATTCAAGCATCAACCCTACAGTTTCAAGATTTGTGAGCTCCTCATCATTAAGAGCTCTTTCTTCCTTCTAGAGGATCATGTGGTAAAACATGAGTTTATTCAGGTAGAGTTAGATTGATTTGCAGCATTGTCCCTCTCCTTCTACACTATACTTTTATCTAGAAAAATGCACTTTCCTCACCGTTTTATTTTTTTATAGATTGTAAATATACTCATTTTTATTGTCCTCCTAGCTTAGAACAGCAGAAAATATCAATGATTTCCCTTCCCCTTTCAGTTCAGAAGAGGCCATTTTTTTCCAATGAGTTAGCTTCTCCTTTGTGAAAGGTCAGTTACTAATTTCAGGAAACACTACAAAATCAGAGTTTTTACTGAACTGGCAGTTACTTGTTTGATGGATTTGAGAAGGTTGCCCGTTGATGAGGAATGCATCTCGGTGGAGTCTTTGCATTTTGAAACTAAAAGTAAGTTCTTATGGTTGGGTATACTATGTAAATGAATCCAGAGTTTTTGTGCTTTCTTTCATAGGTTCATAAGTTCATAGGTAAGTACTAAGCAATTGGTCTGCAGACTGTTTCAAACCAAGCCAAAAAGCCTTATTCAAAATTTCTGTGTCTAGCCTCAGGTGAGGCAAGACAATATAGACCAGGAGAGCATTTGAGGTTGCCCATCCAATTATTTAAATTTAAGATAAAGGTGGCAAGGGTTCTACTCTACTTGACATCTAGTAGAAGTTTCTTCCAGAGGTTATGGATACCTTGGCATGTAAATCTGTCATGCTGATATGTCTTATTTATCTGCCGATGAAGGTTTAGTTCCTTTAATTCAGTAGTTGATGCACCATTAGTTCTGTGATGGAGTAGGAGATCAAATAGGGTTGGATCGTTTAAGGTACAAAAGGCTATTCATAGATCTCCATGGAGGAGTCTGTAAGTGACTGAATTCAGAGAAAGGGCTGCCAGTCCTTCCTGATAATTAAGATGTTTGAGGCCACTGATCTTTTTATTTTATCAAGTTTTGTGATATGTTCATATAATTGCATGCCAAAAGGTACAATATATATATAACAATGTCTTTAATAAGTTTTGAGTAAAGGGGAATTAAAATCTTTCTAGATCTAGTGGAAATGCTTTTGCAAATTATAGTGGCCAGATAAAAGGCTTGCTGAACTGCTGTGGAGACATGATGGTCAAATAATAAGGAATTGTTAACATGGTATAAGCTGTGATGGAGCAATTGTGGTGAGTCAGTTAAAAATCAAATAAGAACATCAAATTTACTGTCATCTGCAAACGTAGTTAACAATAGGCCAGAAGTACTGGCCTGAAGGTCTGAGAAATACATGCCAAATAGGAGAAGGCCTAAAACTGAACCCTGTGCTACACCACTGGAAACTTTTTTTGCTTTTAGAAGTATTAACTGTTTCTCTAACCACATTGTTTCTTTCAGACAACCTGTCCATCGCACAATATAAGGATTGATATTCAGATTTACAATTCCATGTCAATAATGCTTGCATGGGGAATAGTTTCAAAGGCCTTGTCCAGGTCTAGCTATGCTGTATGCACTGCATAACAAACCTCCAGTTCTTCAGTTACCTTTTTTAACTAATGAGGTTAAAGAAGCAACTCTTTCCTTTGATAAATCCAATTTAATAAGGTTCCAGAGTTGAGATTTTCAGTGTCCAGATTAATAAAGTCTGAGATAATGTGCTCCAAAGTTTTACATATGAAGCCGGTCGATAATAACCGGGGTCCATGATTGGGCTACCCTTTTGTAATGGCATTACAGTAGCTATTTTCCAGACTTCAGGAAGGTAACCAGTGGAGAGGCTTACATTAAACTGTTTAAGTCAGGGTTCAGAATATGGCACTGATAATCAGGCAATCTGTATGTTGTCAGGGCCCCTGGATGAAGCATTCTTAGTTTCTGTGAGGGCTGAGAGACCTTGTTCCATAGTAATTAAATGGAGTGGCTGAGATTGTGGAACCTGTCTGATAGCTATAACTGTAGGGGGAGTAAAATTTGAACTAAATTTGTTAGCTAGGATATTGGCTATTTCCTTTGTTCAGAGAGTGTAGTATTATTGTGGATTAGCTCCAAACAGTGTGGATTGTTCGTTCTTATCTGCTTGACATAGTTAAAGAAAGATTTGCAGTTAGTTTTGGTTTTAGTTGCTATTTTAAGTTC
Source organism: Protopterus annectens (assembly GCF_019279795.1). Lineage (NCBI taxonomy): Eukaryota > Metazoa > Chordata > Ceratodontiformes > Protopteridae > Protopterus > Protopterus annectens. The sequence goes on from NC_056729.1 coordinate 905,825,378, forward strand.
ATACACAGCTTTAAGCTTCCTCAATGACTTCCTAATCGTTCAAAAAGAAAAATCATTTTAGTGAGTTGAGCATTAATACACTTTCATTTTGGGGGTAGGGAGTGACATGTTGCTAGTCTGTGTATTAAGTAGACTGAAATGTGTTTTGAGTATAAGGACTGATATTGAGTAGGGACTCATCTGCCTTTGAGCTAGTGGTACAACAGGCAAGGAGGAGCCAGGTGACCACAAAAAGGGTATGTTTCCTCAGGTAAGAAATTACATTGCTACAGTTCTGGTCAGTATAAATTCCACTTTGCATCCTTCCTGAAAAAGAGCTGTAAGTCAAGTGGACTAACCCATTCGCCAACAACTAGATAAGCAAAATAAATAAATCCATAAATAAATTATCACCTTTGATATTTTTTAAAAGTGTTAGCTTACAAGTTGCAAGTGAGCTGTGCCACAGAATAAGAAATTGCCTTGTTCCCTAAGCAGAGTTAGATGGGTAGAAGAGTTTTTCCATGCTAAAAAACTGATTAATATGCCACAAACAACCACAATCGACCTTCACATCCAGGTGGTATCACAGAAACTCTTAAAAACATTTATAAAAGAAACTGCTGATTCAAGCTTTAAACTCCCATCTAGTGTTTATAACCAATTTATCCTATAATGGTAGCCAGTGTCTACACCAGCAAGCAAGACAAAAATGATGCTACCTCTCAGCATGTATGGTTTCCATGAGCGAATATGCAAACAATAAATCGCAGAATCTAAAGCCTTAGATGATATGTGAGGTTAGCCGTACATCTCCCGGGCCCATGTTTTTAATTATAACCTGCTCCTATTTTGCACATTGGCAGGGTAGTTACTAGCTTTCATGGAAATGGTCATTCTCAGATTATGCTGTCCCTGAACCAACAGACAACCCTAAAAATCCATTATATGAATGTTAGTATTCCTTATACAGCAGACTAGAGCACTTGACACACAAGAGTAATAGGAAGTGCTTATCATTAATCTTGTCATAAACATTTTCAATCAGCTCTACCTTCCACTAGGAAGACTATTAAATATACAAATATCATAATATTGGGGAGAGGCTATATACGTCATCTGCAGCAAGGTATGAGGACCAGTTAAAGCATCCATTGACAATTATGCCACTTTCAGATGCCCTGCTCTTCAATATCCCCCACCTCTGTCATTTGTGATAACTAAACGTCCTGCAGTGTTCCTATATTACATTACTGCATAAAGTTTTAGCCAGCTTAGCATTCCTACTTTATAATTGTAATCCATTTAATTTAATTTCTTTAAATTTAATTAACATTTATAATTTTATATAACCTGGCAGTGACCACATGTCATGATCAGCATACTCATCAGATGACTTTTTGTATTTGTTATTAACGGCAACATAACTACACTTTTCTGGTTTTCCTAATTGTTGTTTACATTTTCTTATAACTATTAATGTGGTATGAAAGCTTTGTCTGAAACTGGTCACTTGACATCATGTAGGTTACCTGTTTATCAAAAGATAATAACAAATGCTGTTAGACTATAAGTAGGGAGACAGACATCATGCAAACCATCTGATATGAACAAGAGAGAAAACAGATAAGGTCAATGGGATTTTTTTTTCTGTACAGGATGGTTAACACATAAGTGGCACAGTGTGACAATAGGAGGGATATTTAATAGGTACATGTAGAAAGTTCTGTGTTCCCTACTGAGACTGTAATGAATGCATAGGCAGATTACTTTGTGATACGGAATGAGGACAGGTGTACCCCAGAGCTGAGCAATATGAGGTAAATGAGAAGCAGACAGGCAGAATATAAGGGTGGCTTTGGTTTGTTAAAGTGTGCAGGTACATTGCAGGATAATTCATGTGCTGTAACTAACAAGCAGTGAAACATGGCTCCACAGGACCTAGCAATCACTGACTGCTTGTTTAGCTATGCTTTAATTATCGTATCCAGCTTGTTTTAAGTTGTTCTTTATTGGTTATAGAGATGGATAGAAGAAGGCATGCACCATAGATCAACTATTGCAAGTTATCTATTTATGAACAGCAAGCTAAGTATTGTAAATTTCTCTGAAGCACATTTTATTAATTACATCATATAAGTCTGCTTTGCTGGAAGAATAAAATATTGGTGTGAAAACGCACAGGGAGATTTTTATGGTCTCATTACAGGAAGCCAAATCTGTTTCAACTGACCCCCATACAAGTGAAAATTAAGCTGAATAAAACAGATTTCACTTCTGACTGCTCATGTGAAGTGAGAATTTCATTACATAGTCTGTAGTTAAGACTACAGTGTTTCAGCTGATGTGTGGCTTCATGGTCATCCTGCATGCTGAAAGCCAGTTTGCAGTTCTTACATTGCTGACTTGGATATCAACAAAAATCGTTTTGGTATCATGTCATCAGTTAGTAAATATACTTGTTTCTATCATTCTGTCTGTTTTTCTCTCTATTTCTTAAGTGATGCTTCCTTTCTATCAGACAGATAAAAAATACATTTCTAAAACGTTGCCTACATTTCACAGTGAAAGCTCAACAGAAGTAATGCAGCATTGAGCAATGTTCTTTAAGTGTCTTATCATAAACACCAAAACATAATAAAATAAGAAAATATGTTAAATAAACAGATGTAAACACAAAGCTTATGGAAAAGAAACATAAATGTGTGAAGCAGTGAAGACGTCAACTGATTCACAGACTTTACATTTTTGCAGCTCTCATTTAATACATCAGTACATCAGTCAGCAATAATCATAATAAGGTAGGGGGAATGACTCGTTAATAAAAAAGGAAACATCTGCAATGCTGTTATTGTATCCCATTGTGCCAAGAACTTGGAAAACAAATATGTGCCCTCAAAAAAAAACAACAAAAACAAAACAAAAAATTATAATAATAATTTCATGGAAAAAGTGAAGTCCAGGAGGAGTGTGGGTAGAATTTCAAATGATGCAGGTAAGCTGCTGTAAAATCCTGAATTTGGTTGACAGCTCTAAGATGGACGTAATTTGAAGGTCTTGGCCTCAGATGGTTGAAATGGATGATTAAATAATGATATTGGATTCCTGAGCTTTGAAATTGGATAAATGGCTTCCACTTATATAAAACAATCTGGCCTTTGATCTCATGGTTTATCCTGGGTTGTCAGTCATTTAAGTAGCAAAGAACAAACATCTCACAAGTTGATATATAAATATCTTAAACTCATTTCAAACACGGTGGCCTTTGGCCACAGGGATTATTCATGAATGTCAGTCATTTGGCCAACAGTGCCCAGCTATCAGGATCTGAACTTGATGATGTAATCCTACTTTTATTTTAGTATATTTAACCATATCGGCAGATGATGTGAGTTGCAGACAGCTCATTTTAGCACTGTACATGTAAAAATATTCTTTCAAACTTTAGATGATGTCACATTTACTTGTAAACCGAGCAAGATTAAAGTAACTCTGATTGTGTATGGCAGTACTCAGCTGAGAATTAATAAAGAAAGACTGAATCTTAAGCCTAAGCATCAAAAACGTTATCCGCTTCACTGAATGAGAAAAGGACAAGGGTACAAAATGTATATTTGTACATATTAATTTTATATTAACCTGTTACTAATCTATGAAACGTCACACTGTGGGACTTCTTTATATTTCAAAATGACAGTGTGATGCAGGCAAGCTGCTGGGAAATGCTGAATTCAGTTGACTGCTGTGGGATGGATGTGGAGTGAAGGTTCTGGCCTCAGAGGCTTGAAAATGGATGATTGAATAATATTAGATTCCTGAGCTTTGAAACTGGATAAGTGGATTTATATAAAACAATCTGGTCTTTGGCTGCAGAGTTTATGGAAATAAGATACATGAGGGAAGCTGGTTGTGGAATCCAGAAGTCCAGGAAGTTATCAAAAGAAAGAAGGGGTGCAAGAAAAAGTGAGAGACAGAAAACACAGATTGAGCTAAGAAGGAATACTGGTTGAATAACAAAGAAGCAAAGCAAAGATCAGGGCATCAGAGACACTCTACCAGCTTTTGGATAGTGACTCAGCAGATGGGGAAAAGAAACTCTTTCAGGATGCAAGGCAATGACAGAAAAATAAAGAAGGTCATCATTAGGCACCATTCATAACGGACACCAGTGGCAACCTATCATGAGTCCACATGACATCCAAGGCAAATGAAAGGAATACTTCAATCAGCATTTGAATGAACAAAATTCTATAGAAACTGTACTGCTTCAGGCAAAGTCTGTGATGAAAGAGGAAGAAAGGCCCACCACAGGAAAAGAAATAACAGCACTAAGGAAAATGAAGTCAGGGAAAGCAACAGGGTCAAATGAGGTCATGGCACCTATGATCAAGATTTTGGGAGAGGTAGTGGAGAAATGGTTCCAGCAGATATGCATAGCTGTATGGAGAGAGACATATCTCTGATGACTGGAGAATAAGCATACTAGTGCCAGTGTACAAGAATAAAGGGGACATTCACAACTGTGGGCATTATAGCCATATTATTATCCTTTCACAGTGCATGAATGCTATGAAGAAGGTGACTGATAAATACACAGAGTAGCAGAAAGTAAGATGGGGGATGAGCAGTTTGAAAATGGCATTGATGATGATACCATAACTGACTGTACTGCTGTTTTGCATAAAATAGAAAAGTTGGAGGAGGTTTTATACCCATAATGTTGTCCTTCTGTATAGCATTAAAACTGAATGGAATATTATTTAGCATTTATTTATCATTTATCTGAGACCTAGAATGTGTACTGTGGAAATAAGCTGACAGATATTGAGGGATAAAAGGACGATGCTGGATTGTTGGCATTCCAATTTACATAAACTGCAAATAAAAAAAAAAATAAATATAAAAAAATAGTAAACTAGAAGAGAGCATTATAATAATTTAGCAAAATTTTGGAGGAGTCAACAAGCAGAAGAAATGAAGGGAAAATACATTAATTTAAACTGACACCCCGGCCCCATGTGCAAAATGGGATAAAGGGGTTGTGGATGGATGGATGGATGGATGGATGGATGGATGGATACATGTCTACTTTCAGCCAAGGAATTCTCAGTATTTAAGAGATGATCAAAGTGGATATAGTGTGGGAGATCAGAGGAGACAAATCATTTTAACTTTGGGGAGAGAGTGTTTCTGATCCATTTACTGATCACTGTGCCTGAAGTCCGTATCAAGGCTTTCTGCAGTAGATTCCTGAGGAGGTAGTTCTAAAGAGGGAATCTGCATGGAGAAAGCATATCAGTGTACTATTTTGTAAGAGTAGGAGGCATAATTCACTTAATTCTTTGTATTTTATTTAGCAGGTAGGTGAACTGGAGGTCTGTTTTAGTTATGGTCTAGTTACAGACAATGAAAAGCTAAGTATAACAACAATATGACACAGTAATATACAATTAAATGAAAAGAAAGATACAGCTAAATGCAGTTAGCAACAATGTACAAAGATCAGTATAAAGCAGGAAAATCAGCACATATCTATGCATAACAGTGTATTACGTCACTTACGACAGGTGTGCTAATAAAACACTGAGCTAGGGTACAGTTAAATGTTTTGCGTATATTTTCAGGTGTAGTGCTGGGTTCCCAGATGATAATCACATCATCATAAAATTCTTGCTACTTATCTGTTTTGATAGCTTACTGCAAAGATGGCCTTCCCAAATTGAAGGAACTTACTATGCATATCTGTGTCTCTGTCAGTGCTAGAGAAAGCAGAGCTCATATTAGCAAGTCAGTTTACACACTGGTCTGAACTTGCCTCATTTATTTATCTTATCCTTTTTTGACCAACTTAGTCTCACTAGCCTTCTGGGGAGATCACAGGTGGTAGTTATAATACTAGAGAAAATTTGACCAGGGCATTGAAAAGCTTCCCTTACTATTTTTGATAAGTGCCATTGTCAGCCTGATGGGGCCATGGCTTAACATCTCATATGAAAACAGACAAACTCGGGAGTGTAACACCCACATGTACTGCACTGCAATGTCAGCAATCTGTCTCCCTTTTGTGAGACTATAACCCACAGCCTTCTGTACCATAGGCCAGTGTGGTACCTGTTGCACTACTGACAGTGCTACGAATTTTGGTTCCACTCAGATTTGAACTCATATCACCAGATTCCGAATCCAGAGTGCCAACCATTATACCATGGAACCTCTTTCTCATTTGGTAGTAAGTTTGTTTATTTTTTTCATCCATGAATAGGGTGTGTCACATACACTTCATGCCTTTTAGAATAGATGACAGCCCATTACAAGTGGACATGCTAGGTTATACTGCATTGCAGGTTTATTTGTTGTTTATGAACACTGCTCTGTAGGTTTATTTTTCTGATTTATAGGTTTTATTAAGTCCTCCTAGTGATTTTAATTTGCTAACTGTTCTAAGCTATTACTTGAGGTAAGCCACATTCCATTCTGATAGTGTAAGGTTGTCGGTAAATTCTGTATCTCACTCAATTTCTGACTATTCACTAGACAATCTAGATACTTCTCAGGACCATTATGCCTATTATTATTGTTGAAGGTCAAAGTATTATCCTTTGTATGTTAAATGTCGCATAGAAGTGTGTTAATATTTGCAGGCTGTACAGGACTTCACCTTTCATGATTTAATTTTAGATGACTATCTGAGGCAGGACGGGAACTACTGCCTGCCTGTGAATGAGATATTATTTGATATTATCCCTTTAAATCCATGAGGGGCAGGGTCTATACCATTAAATCAAACTCCAGAAGTTTGAACAAAAAATATTGTGAAAAAACATTGAAACAATATTAATTTGAAAAACAAAAGGAAAACAAAAACATCTTTTTTTTTTCAGGGGAAAACCCACCCATGCACTCCCCATGTGGATGGCTACACCTCCCATACCTCCTGCTAATTATAAATACCAAATCCAAGACCACACATCAGTGGGGAAAAGAGAATGTTCCTTTCCCCACCATTGTCCACTGTGCAATCTCAAAGTACTTTCAACATGAGTCAGCAAATGCCATTCAACAAAAACAGCATTCTATGTAAAGAATTGCACCCAAGAGACATAATTCCTAATGTGTACCTGTAGAGTCACAGGTAAAGCAAACAATGTCAGGTAAAGGCCATAATTAGGAACACATTATAAAAGCTGGTACTGTTAGCTTTATTCCTCAAAATAATTTCATATTTCTTTCATATTTTAAGAAGGATGGAGCAAATGTTTGAGAACAAATTTTGTGTTTCCTTCCAAAATCTAGTCAGTTGAGATGTGTAGTGAGAGATTTGCATATTCAACACCTTGAGGTCAAACCCTGGAGAACCTACCTCTCATGGCATAACCATATAATTCCACACATGTGGTTATCGCATCACTGGAGACCTTTTATGTTTCTTGACCAGGGCATGACACACAAAACATTTGTCAGACATGTCAGGTCTTCTTCCACTGAAACTGAAACAACCACTCAAACATACCACAGAAAGGCATTTGGAAAAGTTAGAAGAGGACACATACTGCAGTCTGCTGGACACACTACAGCGGTACACAAGCACCAAAGGTTTAACCTGCAACCTAGGAACTCATTGCTCAGTAGAACAGATGTGACTTGACCGAGTGTGGACAAAGAAAGCTGCTCTGGTCAGTATACCAGGAGCCAAAATTATGGGCATCACAAATAATCTAACAAAATTACAAGACTAGTGGCAAATACAGTGGAGTCACTGTTCACACAATGAATAGCAAGAGATACAACAAAACTTGTAGCATGTTTAATTCTCCTTATGAGTACTGCATTGACTCACTTGTTGAGTGAGATGCCACCTTTGCTGTGTGCTCAGCATAGCACAGAGACATAATAATAGGTTTCAACCTGTGATTATGGACTGAGTGCCAAAGTCTTAGAGTTCAATACCTTCCTGTTTGTGAGACGAGCTGCACCTGTCTGCATAGGAGGACATCTGCTAACTAAGAAGTTTTCCACCACTGTAATAATGCAAATTCTGAATGCTACAGATCTGCCAAATCCTAAAAGTAAGTAAACATAAGAAAACAGGTTGCTATTAAATAATAGGACCCTAAACCGCAAAGGCTTTCCTTTATTTGGAAGACATTTAACATTTTTCAGTCTGTAAGGACTGGTTTAAGGATATAGCTGCAGCTACAAACAGAAAAGTCTTTCCACCTTCCATTCACACAGATCAGGTAGCAGTGTATCCATATGCCTCAGGTGTAATCTCAAAGTTAGGGTTTAGCATATGCAAATAGGGCTTGAATTTATTGGCTGTTTTAGTTACATTCAGTAACATGCGGACTAATTTAAAGGGACGATACCAGATTCTAGTCTTGCCAACAGGGCACGTAAAGAACTTTTATGTTTTAAAAATTAAAGCTAACATTACAAGAGATTCAGTTACCATAGACCTGATTGAACAAAAAAGTAGCTGTTTCAATAACAGTAGTATAACAGCTTCTAATGTAATTTATTTTAAAAAGTATTTAAATTAGATTCTCAAGAGACCAGCAAAATGTATCAATATCCTCAGTAATAAAGCTCAGCTCTATGTTAACCTTCCTTAGCAGACTCTGATCATGATACCATGGTTTGCAGACTAAAAGTAGGAGTCTATGACATCAAGTATAAAGCCTTTTTTATTGGATTTTACAAAAGGATAGAAATAAGTAAGACTCTTATCACACCTTTAATGCTCCCAGTAAAACCACACATGAAGTTGCATATAACTTTTATAAAGTCATAAATAACTGCATAGGATGTCTTTGCCCAGTCAAATCACACAGTATTATTACAAAACGTATTAGCACTACAAGATCATTAATATATTTAATAGGATGACTTATTGCCTAGACTTCAAATAATTGCAGATCACAGAACCTGTTTCAGTTTAAAAAATCCAGAAACTGCAGGTGGGAGTCATCATACTATCCAGAACAGACTGCATAAATAATTTAATATCAAGGATAAACAGCATTAATGAAGTATATTACTGACCATCAAAAACTTAAAATTACGATTATAGCATTTTAGCAGCCAACACAAAGATCACAAAACTAGTGAGAGAACATCTAATAACTCATGTATTTATATATGTTTCTATATGTGCATCTGTCCACCTATTTATGTATTTATTTACTCATTCATTTATTCATTCATTCATTTATTTTTTTATTTAATCAGGTAGGTATACTTCTGCAAGGATCCTTTTCTGCTATAATTCCAGCCGATAAGGTAGCAGCTCACATAAAAAAATGTTACATAAATAAATCTGGATAACTGTAACAATAGCAGTATAACTATGCTATGAAGTATACTAGTGAATAAATCCTATCAAACATATATTAATATAATACCCTAAATTTCAATATCCTTTCAGATCAATTTTTTACTGGTTTCATAAAATCTGAAGGATGGAAAGAAACCTCTTATCCACATAAAAAAATGAAGTTCTTGATACGACAAAAGATGTGCCAATTTCAACAAAAATGCAAGCTTAATGTCCTGGAAGGGGAGAGGGGGTTCTTTCACAAAGTCAACAGCAAGTCTAGTCAAACCTATGAGCACTCTTTACCAATCTGATAAAGATGGGGTGCATAGGACAGGTTTGTGCTCAGACCCACCTCCATAACTATGGGCCTGCCAGCTTGATGAGTATCCTGTGTAAAATCATGGAGCTGTTGTTTTTGCTTTTTTTTACCAGGACCGGTACAGGTTTATCAAGAGCAGATCCCTTGTTCTAAATCTTGTATCCAGTGCAGAATCATAGGAGAAAGAGAAAGAAGGATAATGGAGATGACTTTTTATCCAGGAACAGTACTCAAAGTAATCAAAGGTAGATCCCATCTTCTAAATCTTTTTATCCAGGAACAGTACTCAAAGTAATCAAAGGTAGATCCCATCTTTTAAATCTTGTTTTCTTTAAGGAAGTGACTGCAGCATGGATTAAAACATTAACCATACACACCATACCTGGACCTAACCCTCCAGGTTAGGAGGGTGGCCTAATGGTTAAGGTGTTTGCCTGACAAACACAAGGTGCAGGGTTTGAGTCTCACAAGGGATAATTGGCTAGGCTTAAAATGGCTCACAAGGGCATTTAGCTTAGTACTAACCTATGAACCTATGACACATGCTGTTGGTACAATCAGTAAAAGCAAATGATCAAGTTTTACAGACTGAATGTTCATGGCAACATTTATTCATTGAGTTAAAAACGTGCTTAACAAATGATCCCAACAGGTAATATGGATAACCAGGTCTGTGAGCAGGTACAAATAACTGGTGTCATTTGCTGCAGAACTCTGGCACTTTGAAATTTTCTTCAACATAGTTTAAGGTGACAACTCTAGGTTACAAAACACACAAATGACTGCAATAAAGTAGTGCAGTTCTGTATCCGGTGAATGCAGTTTTTCCAGAATATGAATTGGAGAGGATTAATCGCCAATAAAGACAGCATCATTGGTTTCAGCAAAAAAAAATGCTATATGATTACAAAATAGATAGGAAACTGCTGAAAAGTATATTTTAATAAACGGTCAGGGGAATTTGGCACATAGAAAGCCAATTTGGCAAAAACATTGCTACTATAATTCGAAAGGCTTATACAACAGTGAATATGACGCTTAAAGGAAAGCAAACATGCTTCTGTACAGTACACCATTCAGTTAATTTATCACGTATAGTATTGCTTTCTCAAACTTTCTTACAGGGCAACTTATGGAACTCAAGGAAGAGCAGATTCATGACATACTGAAGATTCTCTATCTGAAAAATAACAGCTAGTCTGAATAGTCACAGGACCTACATTTGTTTTCTGTGTAATGTAGTCTATTCAGGCAGAGTTTAGTCATGATTTCTGGACAATGACAAACTTGTCCATAGAGATCATTGCTGGAGATTCCAAAATGGCTGAGCAATCTCATAGTTTAGATGAGGATTAACAGTACAAAGAAGAAAAAGATTTATCACACAGCATCTACCACACTCTTAAAATAAGCTTTGTGTGGTTCAAAACAATGTACCACATTTATTACTTGCAAAAATAAGCTTGATGATAAAATGGGAGATAGAAAATATCTGCATGGAACAATGGAAGTTAAACCTTAGAAACAGCATTGCAACACAAGCTTAACACCCCAAATTATGAACCTCTTTGCTCTTTTCTTGTCCCCCTGGATCTCTCCTGTAAATTGCTGAGCTGATATTTTCTTGACTCGTGATGAATTAAAGGTTCACATAAAGCTACAACTAACTCTAAATATATAGTTATCTTAATCTTTTGCTGGGATGCAACTCCCTCAAGTTTAGAAGCCATTAAAAGCCGATATCTTGTAAGAGTCTGTTCGGTGTCATTTATTTACAGATGTAACAGAAATGGTGAGCTTTATGAAATATCTCTAAATTCCTAGCAAAAAGGTGCTCCAAGCATTGCATACCTAATCTGCATGTGTACTATTTAGTGCAGTATGAATATTTAAAAAATGACACTGCAAAGTGTGATAAATGAAAACCACCCTAATCCAAAGGTGTGCAGTACATTCTGGCCTATAATCCAAAGGTGTGCAGTACATTCTGGCCTACCTGTAAACACAAGACATCTGGACAAAGCCAAAAATAATAGGGTTTTGCATTAGCATGCATTTTCTGAAGGATATGAACTCTGAACCTCAAACATTTGTCATTACATAACCAGACAACCACACATTTTATTAGGGTCAAAGGGAAATAAGAGGCAAAAATATGGACTTTCTGTAAAAAATTGGAAAGTTGAGAGGTATGCATCTAATAAAACTAATACCCATTTGTTAACCATGTAGGCTCACTGGGCACACAGTGCCTTTTCAGGGGCAACCTGGCAACAATTTCTGGTTGAGTGACTTATTCAAGTTCATATGCAAATGAAGTATGAGGGAATCAAACCCTGTACCACAGGAACTACAGCGCACAGCATTGACAATGCAAGAGCTGGAATGCAGTACTGAATGCATGTGGGGGTCAAAACCTGTACCACAGGAACTACAGGAATGCAGTACTGAATGCATGTAAACCTGTACCACAGGAATGCAAGACCTGGAATGCAGTACTGAATGCATGTGGGGGTCAAAACCTGTACCACAGGAACTACAGCGCACAGCATTGACAATGCAAGAGCTGGAATGCAGTACTGATGCATTGTGGGGGTCAAAACCTGTACCACAGATACAGCTGAGCTTAAATGCATTACAATGTAAGCTGTGGAATGCAGTACTGAATGGAACAATGCAAGAGCTGGAATGCAGTACTGAATGCATGTGGGGGTCAAAACCTGTACCACAGGAACTACAGCGCACAGCATTAACAATGCAAGAGCTGGAATGCAGTACTGAATGCATGTGGGAGGGGCTGCAGAGAAAGCTTGAGGTGGTGTGGATGACCTCATCCCTGAGAAAAGGATAACAATGAAAGCATACTGTTCTATAATTGATTCCAAAATATGAATCAGAATCATACTGTGGAAACATTCTTTGTGATATGACTTTCATGAGTCAGTCGTTCACTCACGTAGCAATGCTGCATATGAAAAAAATGATATGAGAAAGGAAACAGACTTCCAGTCAGGATGTGCAGTCACTGACAGTAAAAAGTTAGAGCTTCAACCTGCTGCAAATTATGAAGAAATAAATGTAATTGAATTTCTGAGGTGTTTGTCAACGCAGATTAGACAGCTATTGTTTGCATAAGTTGAACAGCAGACAGATGTATGTGAAAAGCAGACAAAACTAAAAATAAAAAAAGGAAAAGTCATTCCACAAACTCAGCTATATGGAAAATCGACCCTTTCTACCAGGCTACCATCACAAACAGAAAACAGTGCTGCACTGGGGCCAGTATGGAACACTTTATTTACAATGCAGCACTGTGACAAGCCTTTGTAGCACTTCATGGCAGCCACTCCCACAGTGGTCCATTTACACCAGTGCTGATATTCAGACCCCTCTGTGCCACATCATATTAAGGAGTTCTAGAGGTCCAGTCACATAAATGACAAGATGTCTTGTGTAGTTTATTGGAGACTTTGTCATTAGTGAAATTTATAGAGTGTTTCTGCCTTGGATATTGTTGGGCAGAAAACAAGTGCAGTTCATTATGTTTGTCCAAGGTATAGTTTGGAGTGGTGAGATGGTAAGTACATCTGTAATTCTGATCACTTTATGAGCTTAGATTGACTTACATGGATATGAACTCTGTGCTCCCTTGCGAGGAGGGTGGAAGTAGTATAGTTTTGGGCTACTGTAGTATTGACCACAGGTTATGGGGGTTATTGCTGAGCAGCAGGAGGGCAATAGTGATATGTTAGTATATGGTTTCCCCTTCTGATACATTAGAACAGAGTATAACCCCCATCCAATTGCATGGGGTGTATGATGCAATCTGATATTTACCACAATGCTACTGTGAATGGTCAAATTCCAACTAAGGGGCTCATCTAAAGTTTTTTTGCAAGTGGTAAGCCCATCTATAACTCCATATGACCAAACTTGTATATACCAATCCCATAGTTGCACAAACACAAAAAAAGGGAAACATACCTAAAACAAATGATTCATTGCTAGCACCCATTTAGAAACTCACAGTCAATAATTTTTCCTTGGAAAAATGAACAGAGTTTAACATTGAGGTGTTGAACTCATCGAAGTAAGCGCTGTGTAATGAAAGTAGTTGCTGCTGTGGTATCTACAGGACCATTCTGTTTACAACTTGTGCAACAAAAGTCTGGAAAAGCAGGCTATTTATAATAAATACATAAATCAATTCTCTTGTTTGCTGGTTTCATTTTTGTTGATTTACATTTACTAACCAGATTACATGACCAAGTTTCTTTTTTCCTGATGCTTATGGACCAGTTATTTGTTTTTCATTTAACGGACATTTGCACTTACTCGTTTTTATTTCATTAGTATTATGTTTATCTATTTATTTATCTTTTGAATTATCTACAGTTATTAAATTTTCTCAGTGTATGTTGCTTCTATCACGTTACTTCATGTAAGCCTTAAAGTAAAGGTTTGCTGTCTGAGATGCGTGCCGTGGTTTAATGTGAGTACAAATTTTAGAAGATGAGTTCTGTGTCACAAGCAGCACTGATACATGGATGTTACTTTTGTGCAGTGGTTTGACTAGTGTGGACTTCTCATTCCAAAGGTAACTGGAACAAGGGCATAATGTGTGAAATGTGCACTGGAAAATAACAGAGATACTGCTTCTTCCCAAGTATCTGCCTCGAGGAGATACATTGACAGTGAAGGGCAGAAAGGACAATGTCTTTAGAACTGAGTTCATCTGTGTGGTTTGCCTGAGTGGTTTCATTTTCTCCAGCATGTACGGTGCATTGTCTCTTGAGGGGCCAGGTTATGACTCCTTAAGTTCCCTAATACAAGCATAATGTTTATTTTCTTGCATTATTTACATAGCATGAAGAATAAATATTACCATTTAACTATGAAAGGTCAGGAATAAAATGTCCAACAGCAAAGTCATTGATTGTAACCTACCTCCCCTAATTATCAAAGTGCACACAGCTTATTATCATGAGTTTAAAAGGTGGCAATTTGCCCCCACCCCTTAATTAAATATATTCGCTACCAGCCACAGAACTGTAGACAAATGAGAAGAAACCTGCAAAGGCAAACAGTGTAAATGTACAAACTTATGCTGTTAAACTAGCACACATGGTAGGGTGAAAAGAAATTCTGGATAAATTAAATCAGGGAGTTAGGACCTGATGAACTTTGTGTTGATGTGTAAAAGGAAAACCACATTTCACTTATTTGCCAACCTCAGAGAATAAAGCTTTTCAACTGCTGCACCAAATATTAACCTGCAGCTTGTGGTGAAAAGTGCCTCTTTCGGTGTGTGTGGGGGGGGTATGAATATAAGCTCCCAACAACCATTTTCCCTGAGTTTTTTGACTGCAATAGAACAGCAGCCATATGCAGTTTTAATTCACATCTGCCTGAATCTAACAGAAATGTATTCTTTACAAAAGTCTGATGCATCTATGTCCATATAATTATTTTAAGCAGCTTGCAAACAGATAAACACTAGACTATTTTCCATTTTCCATTCTTACATTTTATAAGTGAAGTAATTGCCTCTTTTGAGTTTCTTCAAATTCTGTCCTTTCTCAGACTTGAGCGCAAACCTTTCATAACTGCTTGCATCTTAGTTATTTTCTTTTCATCTCACGTATTCTTTATAGATGTGAAAATCTGGTTCTGGTTTTGTTTCTACATGCATCCTAATGACCTTATTACACCGATGTCCATGTTCTGAATTGTTGCAGAATTTTCATTGACCTCTCTTCGCATTGTAATGATTAAATTTTAACAGTGACCCAGTAAAGACCAAATCAGTTGTTTGGATTAGAAGTATGTTAGCCTTTTTAAGGCATTCTTAATTATGGATATTGAATCATAAATGATATAAAGAATTACCTGTAAATGTGAACAGCTTCTTTAAAAATGTATTTATTCACCCCAAGAAAACATTTTCACTACAGTTAAAACAGGACAATATTAGAAAAGTGGAATACATGTTTTTACACATTGGTGTCCACAGAATTCAATGTTTGTAAATTGTATAGTTTGTAAAATTTTGCCATCTTATTTTAACCATGGTCTTGCTATGAGTTTGCCTCACGGCAAATAATGAAATTGTTCAGCTTCTGCATTAAAGGTGATTTATTGGAGAGGCTGTAAAATAAACACCTTTAAATTAAAAAAAATGTAAAGAAAAGGTGAGTAGGAAGGAAAAAGTAATACTTGTGCAAGGGACAGGTATAAAATGATAGTTATGAAAATGAGAACCTTGAAAAAGTTTTACTCTTTGCAGCATTGTACTGACATATTAATGTTTACATCAGATGTGTTTTCACAAAATCAATCAAAGGTAATGTTATGGATTATTTTACACACACTAATCCAGGGCCGCAGCAACTTCAGTAAATTTTCTTTATATGTACATCTTCATAAGGAAGTGTGTTCTCTGGTGCCAGACTGCTTGCCCATCTGCTTTTATCTTTGACCCTTGTATTCTAACATCTACTTTTAACTTTGACCTTTGTATTCTAATAGCTATTTTCAGCTTTGATCTTTGTATTGTAGAGTCTCTTTGAGTGGGCTGGAAATTTAAATTTCCATATCTGTCTGTTTCCACCATGGGGTATTAAACTAATAAATACAGTAACAACCCACAGAGTGCCTTCAGTGAAAATAAGGACTAGAGTGTCTGGAGCCTGCAGATCGCATAGTTCTTTTAATTTTGAAAAGGGGATTTGTGTTAAGGGTTTTAATGTTTCTTTAGAGGGAGACTATAAAAAGACTGTGGTCTCTTCTTTCCATAGAGTTGTATACTGGCCAGTACAAATCATCCTAGTTGAGGATATATTTCAGCAAATTTGTCCATTTTCCTTATGTTTTCCAAGGATAAAATTCCAGCACCTTGTTAGAGATTAGCACTGCACCACAACAATCTATGCATGATAGTTTTAAATCTGAGTGCAGTAAGGTACTATAGATGTCAAAAGCAGAAAACTGCAGTAATACAGATGGTCGAAGTATTATTAAATGGTGTAAAAGCATTCCCAGTGATGTAATCACTCTGTCTACAGTGTATTTGGAAATATCCCATTAAAAGTGTTATGTTTTTCTTTTTGAAATGTGTATCTATTGATAATGATTTACTTTTACTTACTCAAGTATTTTATTTTCAAATAGAAGGAAAACATTCTTGGTTTCAGTTTAATTCATACTGGCTTCAGCTTATCCTTTAAAGTTCACAATAATAAATTTGTTACGGTCCTTGCCCTGGAGTCCAGAGTACTTGCATCACTGTTCTGAGTGCAACACACCCCTGCTGTATGGAATTCTTATGACTTAATTTCCGTCAAGGGCATCCTTCCTTCCCTATAGCAGATCACTGAAGTTATCTGCTGAGAGCTGTAGTGGGTACCAGGATTGGCTGTTCTGTTATAAAACCCTCAGTGTGAGAAACTGAGACATTACAGGGTGAATCATGTGTTCTGCAGTAAAGTGTGATTCCTTGAGCATCTATTGCCTGAGGCACAAGACACCGAGGAGGAACATAATATCAATTGCTGTTTTCTAATGGAAATAATTGTCTGTGAGATTTCTATGTGTGCATTGGCACTGATGCCCTTTATTGGGAGATTACCCCCTACCCATATTGGCAGATGCATGAGGTTGCCCCAGTGCAAAAAAAAAAACAGTGGGTAGTGAAGTTTTTTTGTGTGTGTTTTGTATTTCAGGCATTAAGTTTCATCATTTTTGAGCATCAGTGTTTTACGTTTCATATTGAAACTAGACGAACCATTACTCTGTAATATCCACTTCCCCAAGCAGCAGTTTTCGATGTATTAATGTCTGTTCCCAGTCCACAACAAAAGGACCAGGCATTCTGATGGAATGTGGCCTGATATCTGGTGGATACAGAAGAGGACTGATGCTTCATTTGGAATCTATGTGTCTGTTCCCCACGTGGAAGACACTTATTGTTTTATTCCTCTTACATTTATGCTTGTGCAGCTTTGCTGCAGTAAATGGGAATTATTATCCAGCTACATCCATGCATGGAGCTTCATTTGGAATCTACATGTCTGTTCCCCATGTGGAAGACACTTATTGTTTCATTCCTCTTACATTTATGCTTGCGCAGCTTTGCTGCAGTAAATGGGAATTATTATCCAGCTACATCCATGCATGGAGCTTCATTTGGAATCTACGTGTCTGTTCCCCATGTGGAAGACACTTATTGTTTCATTCCTCTTACATTTATGCTTGTGCAGCTTTGCTGCAGTAAATGGGAATTATTATCCAGCTACATCCATGCATGGAGCTTCATTTGGAATCTACGTGTCTGTTCCCACGTGGAAGACACTTATTGTTTCATTCCTCTTACATTTATGCTTGTGCAGCTTTGCTGCAGTAAATGGGAATTATTATCCAGCTACATCCATGCATGGAGCTTCATTTGGAATCTACGTGTCTGTTCCCCATGTGGAAGACACTTATTGTTTCATTCCTCTTACATTTATGCTTGCGCAGCTTTGCTGCAGTAAATGGGAATTATTATCCAGCTACATCCATGCATGGAGCTTCATTTGGAATCTACGTGTCTGTTCCCCATGTGGAAGACACTTATTGTTTCATTCCTCTTACATTTATGCTTGTGCAGCTTTGCTGCAGTAAATGGGAATTATTATCCAGCTACATCCATGCATGGAGCTTCATTTGGAATCTACGTGTCTGTTCCCCATGTGGAAGACACTTATTGTTTCATTCCTCTTACATTTATGCTTGTGCAGCTTTGCTGCAGTAAATGGGAATTATTATCCAGCTACATCCATGCATGGAGCTTCATTTGGAATCTACGTGTCTGTTCCCCATGTGGAAGACACTTATTGTTTCATTCCTCTTACATTTATGCTTGTGCAGCTTTGCTGCAGTAAATGGGAATTATTATCCAGCTACATCCATGCATGGAGCTTCATTTGGAATCTACGTGTCTGTTCCCCATGTGGAAGACACTTATTGTTTCATTCCTCTTACATTTATGCTTGTGCAGCTTTGCTGCAGTAAATGGGAATTATTATCCAGCTACATCCATGCATGGAGCTTCATTTGGAATCTACGTGTCTGTTCCCCATGTAGAAGACACTTATTGTTTCATTCCTCTTACATTTATGCTTGCGCAGCTTTGCTGCAGTAAATGGGAATTATTATCCAGCTACATCCATGCATGGAGCTTCATTTGGAATCTACGTGTCTGTTCCCCATGTGGAAGACACTTATTGTTTCATTCCTCTTACATTTATGCTTGTGCAGCTTTGCTGCAGTAAATGGGAATTATTATCCAGCTACATCCATGCATGGAGCTTCATTTGGAATCTACGTGTCTGTTCCCCATGTGGAAGACACTTATTGTTTCATTCCTCTTACATTTATGCTTGTGCAGCTTTGCTGCAGTAAATGGGAATTATTATCCAGCTACATGCATGCATGGAGCTTCATTTGGAATCTACGTGTCTGTTCCCCATGTGGAAGACACTTATTGTTTCATTCCTCTTACATTTATGCTTGTGCAGCTTTGCTGCAGTAAATGGGAATTATTATCCAGCTACATGCATGCATGGAGCTTCATTTGGAATCTACGTGTCTGTTCCCCATGTGGAAGACACTTATTGTTTCATTCCTCTTACATTTATGCTTGTGCAGCTTTGCTGCAGTAAATGGGAATTATTATCCAGCTACATGCATGCATGGAGCTTCATTTGGAATCTACGTGTCTGTTCCCCACGTGGAAGACACTTATTGTTTCATTCCTCTTACATTTATGCTTGTGCAGCTTTGCTGCAGTAAATGGGAATTATTATCCAGCTACATCCATGCATGGAGCTTCATTTGGAATCTACGTGTCTGTTCCCCATGTGGAAGACACTTACATTTATGCTTGTGCAGCTTTGCTGCAGTAAATGGGAATTATTATCCAGCTACATGCATGCATGGAAATGAGAGCAGCACTTTCAGGTAAATTAGAACCTTTGGTCCTTAATTCTGTCTTCCCCAGAGGAAGCATGTACAAGAATATTAGTTTGACTGCTTTATAGTTTTGTATGATTAACAAACTGCCATTCACTAAATACTGTAAAACTATTACAGTAGATCCTGGTTAAACTCTTCTGGACTGCCTTAATATATAACATACTTTGTAGTACAGTTTTGAGTTATACTGTTCTAGCAAAGATATGAATGGTATGTCTTTGGTTGTGCCAATATGGTGTATTATACTAGAGACACATTATAGTCCGCCCAAACATAAATTGGCAAGGCTGATATATATTCTTTGTATTACAAACCACACATATCGTACAGAGGGAGTTCCTCCATCCACAGAACTGTTGGATATGCAGCACATAACCAGAAACATTCATCTGTCACTACTAATTTACTGCACCGCAGAGTGAGAGTACCTGCATTCTGATCAGTGATTCAGTGTGCTGCTCATTTCACAGGTGCACTAAGTGCCTGATACAAAATACACTATTTGGAAGAGAGATACTGTTTCAGTGGGTTGAGGCATGGGGCTGTGCCCAGCATGGCAGCTTATGCTCATTCCATCTCAGCAAGAAGATAGCACTTTTTGATGGAGAAGAAGAAAAAAGTGCAGCATGCCAACAGTATAAAGATGGAGCACTCTACAGGCAAACAATATGGATGGTGGTGGGGAGGCCTCATTTTGCTAAGCATGTACAGCATACCAGACTTTGCACCCTATTTGCACTTTATGTACAGCATAGTAGACCGTGCAGCCTACATATACTTCATGTACAGCATAACAGACTACGCACCATACATACACTTCATGTACAGCATAACGGACTATGCACCCTATGTACACTTCATGTACAGCATAGCAGACTTTGCACCCTATGTACACTTCATATACATCGTAACAAACTGTGCACCCTATGTACACTTCATATACATCATAACAGACTGTGCACCCTATGTACACTTCATATACTGCATAGCAGACTGTGCACCCTTTGTACACTTCATGTACAGCATAACAGACTATGCACCCTACATACACTTCATTTACAGCATAACAGACTGTGCACCTTTGTACACTTCCTGTACAGCATAACAGACTATGCACCCTACGTACACTTCATATACATCATAACAGACTGTGCACCCTGTACAGCATAGCAGACTATGCACCCTACGTACACTTCATATACATCATAACAGACTGTGCACCCTATGTACACTTCATATACATCATAACAGACTGTGCACCCTATGTACACTTCATATACATCATAATGGACTGTGCACCCTATGTACACTTCATATACATCGTAACAAACTGTGCACCCTATGTATACTGCATATACTGCATAGCAGACTGTGTACCCTTTGTACACTTCATGTACAGCATAGCAGACTATGCACCCTATGTACAGTTCATGTACATCATAACAGACTATGCACTCTATGTACACTTCATGTGCAACATAGCAGACTATGCACCCTTCATACACTTCATGTACAGCATAACAGACTATACACCCCACATACACTTCATGTACAGCATAGTAGACTATGCACCCTTCGTACAATTCATGTACAGATTAACAGACTATGCACCCCACATACACTTCATGTACAGCATAGCAGACTATGTACCCTATGTACACTTCATGTACAGCATAGCAAACTATGCACCCTTCATACACTTCATGTACAGCATAACAGACTATGCACCCCACATACACTTCATGTACAGCATAGCAGACTATGCACCCTATATACACTTCATGCTGAGGTTGTTAACATGTATGAGATGATGCATTTTTTACCAGAGTGTGTGCCCTGCCATGACTTAGAACACATGGCTATGTGGGATTAGTACAGTGATTGACAAGAATGTACAGTATAGTAGTATGTACACCCTATCTGTCTAGACCATACCTGCCTTTCTGAATTCATGGGGGACTGGTGAAGGAAGTAACCTATAACTTGCGAATTGCCACGTGAGTGTGTGTGTGTGTGTGTGTGTGTGTGTGTGTGTGTGTGTGTGTGTGTGTGTGTGTGTGTGTGTGTGTCTGTGTGAGTGTGCTCCAGCACATGTGCATGTTTATGTATGTATGATTTTTATACACACACACACAAACATATATGTATGGATCTATGTCAGTTGATCGAGTTTTCAGAAACTCGGAATTTCCGAAAACTTGAGCATTACAAAAAAAAAAAGAAAACACAAAGATTTATTTTTTTTTACATTTTTGCAGGGGACAAACATACCTGAACTCTCCCTACCCCCTGAAAACTATATATACAAACTCTGAGATTGCACTACATTGAGGAAAACAGTAAATTTACTGATCCTCACTGTACCACAATTTCCATTCAAAAGCTTTGAGTTTTCAGAAATTCAATCATATCTTCTCACTGATATGAATTTCAAGTTTCTGAAAACTCGATCAAGTGATAGGGATTGTAGGGGTCTACTGAATTTAATGTTTACAGTGTAAATGTCATCACATTACTACACATGTTCCAAGCAATAACATTGATGTTTGCAAAATTAAAACTCAAAAAAAAAAACACATTCTGCTAATTATATATACTAACTCCGAGATTGCACAATGTCAGGGAAAAAACATATTCTCCAACCCCAAGAATTGTTTAATATTGCACAAATTTCGACTATCTGCTTAATCTCACACACGTCGACTATCTGCTTTTTCGACCAAATTTTGTCTGATAAACAAATGTTGGCCAAACATAGTTTCAAACAAATTCATGTCTCCCATATTTATCTCCCTCTCTCTGTTTACACAGACACACACACACACACACACACACACACACACAGATATATATATATATATATATATATATATATATATATATATATATATATACACATATATAAACAAAGTAAGTGGAACAAGTGACAAAAGTAAACTGATAACCAAAAATAAGGCACTGGAAGGTTCACCAGAATAAAATCCACTGTTTTATTAATCGCACACGATATTAAAAAACGTAAAGCAAATCCAGAATGCATTAACTGTATCACCGTGTTTTTGTCACAAAAACTTCTTCAGATGAGCATACCAACTTCTGAAACCCCTTTATATACAGAAACATCCCGAATTAATCAATTAACAAACTATTATACTTTTAAAAACACAGTGCAAAAAAAAAACTATATACACAAACAATGAAACACAATAAGTATAGAAGTGCATGGAAAATCATTTGTTGATCAAGCAGGAATCTTGTAAAAAACCTACATTACTTACAATTTATAAAAACTTGTAAACAAAAAATAAATATTTAAAAATATTTAAAACTATAAAACCCGTGCACTTTTCCTTCCACTGCAGGTGTTAATACCCCATTTATTCATGATGTTAACAAAGGTGAAGCTAGTGACAAGTTGAATAACCTCACTGGCAGTGATTGTATGGGAGTACTGAACCAATCTAAAGATAAGGTCCAAGGGGATGCAACCTTTGCATCTTCCTATATTCCGAATGGACAAGGTGCTCGCCCAAGAGTTGGCAACGCTATAGATTTATCGAATACATAAGCTCATTCTGAGCCACACACCAGCAGTAGACTGAATTTATCAGACTTCACGTTCGATTTTTCATTTTATGAGTACAAGGAAGAAGCAACATGTGTGGGGACTAAACCTAAGAGAACATTACCGAAGAAAACTTATTCCCATGTTTTGGGGAACAGAGATAATCAAGAGACAAAGGACAAAGGTACTGTTAAATCTAGTTTTGAAAGAAACAATAACACTCAGTCTGTCTCTTGTGATAGAAGGAACACAGATATGTGTTTGAATAAGTTTTTTCAAATGGAATGTGGTTTTGATACTGTTATTAAGGACAAAAGTGAGTCCAGTCGCCCTGTACTTCATTCAGAGGGTACACTTAAAGATTTTATTTTTTCCCTTGGTAAAAAGTTACAGACTATAGCTGGTCTTAAGTTAGATAATGCATATTTTAATAAATGTTTAGCAATGAATATAGTGCCTATGGGGTTGCGTTTTTTCAAACACCCTATGGGGATTGACATTGCGGAAGACAACAAGGGGGAGTTCAACCTTTTGTTTGATCAATTTGGTTTTAATTTTATGAAGCTTTTGATTAAGTACAATGATGAAAAATTGTGTAAAATTATGAATGAAGTGGAACAACTTAATAGTTTGATTGTTAATGATTAATTATTTTCGCAGTGGGAGACATTATATAGTAAACAATTCAATTATGCTGAAAAGAAGATACAGAAAATCCATGATAAAAAAAAGTAAGAAAATTAATAGAGATGTAGAGCAGTACAAGTGAGGTACAGCTCATGTATGGAATTTAAACAAGCACAAGGATAGTACAACAAACAATAGATCCTTGTATAAAAGGGGATACAAGGATTGAAATGATTTTAATGAACCCAATGGGGCTTCCAACAAATATGAGGGAGATAAACAAAATTTTCAGAGAGGTTGCAAACAGGACCAACATCCGAAGTGTAGGAAGGAGGGGGAGTGGAAACAAGATCACTATCTTCCCCCGATACAAAGTCGGTACAAGGACCAGCATTGGAGGAAGGGGGACAGTTAACAGCTGTCAGCTACCCTATTACTAGTATTTGTACCACTGTAAGAAAAGGTAGTGAAGATATAAGTACAGTTAACAATATTGCGGTTAATAATATTACAGTGGATGGTGTTATACACAGCTACAAGAATTTTAAAATCTACAATTACACCACCCTAACTTTAGATACTGTACATTTTGACCTACTATCTCGAGGGATGAAGTACATCCCTAGTACACATTTTCATCTAGTTGACGTCTTCTTCTTCTTCTTTCGGCTTTTCTCGGTTAGGGGTCGCCACAGTGGATCACCTGTCCGCTCATGATTGGCAGTGGAGTTTTACAGTGTCGAGTTGCCAGCCCGGCGCCCAACCTTCCACAGAAGGCACACACATGCATGCACTTATGCCTAGGGCCAATTTAGAGTGTCCAATCCACTTACAACATGTCTTTGGGATGTGGGAGGAATCCGGAGCACCCTTGAGGAAACTCACATGACCACAGGGAGGACATGCAGACTCCACACAGAAGGCACCCCAGCATTTTCATCTAGTTGATGGTTTAAGTGAAATTAAAATGTTTTTGAGGAAAATTAATCTAGCCATCTTTTTTAAGGATAGAGGGAGTTGTGTTAATGAACACATATGTAGTGGTAGAAACATGCTTAAGAAGAAAAGCACTTTTATCCCCCCTATGTATACTAGTGTAGCTATATATGAAAAATTGGTCACCAGAGAGGTTTATAAGCTTCAAAATACACTTAGAATTTATAACAACAACAGTAATTTAAATATTGATGAATTAAATATTTTAAAAGAACTTAGAAAAGACACTACCATACGAGTTATGAAGCCAGACAAAGGGGGAGGCATGGTCATTTATGACACTCTTGAATATACCACTAAGCTGTATGAGATATTACAGCAGTCAGGCAATTATGAGATAGTATCAATTAACAAAATCAATATTGCCTACAAGTGTATAGACTCATACATCGTAGAATTCTTGATTGACAACAGAATTACAGTGGATTTATACAACTATCTTAAAGTTGATTACCCCCAATTAGCTACTCTGGTGGGCATTCTTAAGGTACACAAAGACATTAGAGACCCCCTTTTCATCTGATCATTTCTGGCAGCCACTCCAAAACATTCCCCTTAGGGGTTGTTATTGATACGTGGCTTAAACATATGTATGGTAAAATCCCTCACATGGTAAAAGATTCATGGGAATTTTTTGCCAATTTTCCAACACATCTGTGGAAAGAAGACCTTGTGTTTGTTACGATAGATGTCATTGACCTCTTTTCATGTATTCCCAAGCAAGAGGGTATGGAATCATTCTGTAACAGCATTAGAAAATATGCAAATCTAGATTGGGACAAGATATGTTTGATTCTAAATTGCATGTCCCTGGTACTTGAGCACAACTACATTTACTATGAGGGCGAACACTATTCTTAAACCAGAGGGGTAGCGATGGGGGCAGCTTGTGCCCACATCTTTGCCAACCTGGTTATGCTTGATTGGGAAGAATCCAACGTTTTTAACAGTGAATATTTTCAGAATGTGAAATATTATTATAGATTTTTAGATGACATATATATCCTTTGGGATGGTAGTTCTGACTGCTTAGATACTTTCTTACAATATCTGAATCACAGTAGCGAGATTTTGAGATTCGCACATTCTAGTAATAGGGAAGGAATAGCATATTTGGGCACCTGTATTTTCAAAGGTAGTGAGGGTTTCCAATCCCGTATTCATAGAAAAAATACTTTTTTAAATGGGTATTTGGAATACACGAGCAATCATCACAGAAAACTGTTATATATAAGGGTCAATGTATCAGAGCAGCCCGCATGACCTCACTTTATACTGATATGGTTAAAGAACTGAATTTCATAACTAGCCTATTTCAGGAGAGAGGATATAGTATTAAGATGATGACAGATGTTAGATCTTATATTACTGATGAATGGAGTAAAAAATAGCCACCTCTATTGGGTATTAAACAAAGGGAGAATAGAGCTGAAAGTTTATATAGATCTGAACCCATTAAGGGGGAGACCTATCAACGAGCTTGTATTTTGGAGTATGGACTTGATGTTAACAAAATTAAGAGTATTTTGTCCAAGAATTGGAATGTGCTGCTCATCGATCATGATATTACAGATATAGTAGGAAGTAGACCAATGTTTGTGTATAAAATGGGTAACAATTTGAAGATGTATTTAGAACACAAAATTGAGGGTAGGCCCCAGGATCATGTAACTCACACAAAGAAATGTGGAAGATGTAATCAATGTGTATATATTATGGAGGACCAACTAATAACATTAGATAACATTAACAAAACACACATTAGATTTAGGCAGGGTAACTGCAACTCTAAGTATGTGGTTTACATGGCCAAGTGTACAGTATGCACAGGATACTATGTAGGGAAAATGGAAAGATTTTTTAAAAAACGTATTTATGATCACATCTATAGTATCAGTAAGAAGGATGTGAATAATGCCCTATATAGGCATATTGAAAAGTGTGGAAACACACACAAGTTCAAGTTTGTTATTCTAGAGAACGTCAAATTTGATCCCGGGGGGGGGACATCAAGGCCACACTGGGGTATAAGGAAGTTTGGTGGCAGTTGTACACAGATGCTTCAACGTTACCAAGTCTCAATGACCATATACCCACCAAACCTATTTTGACAAGAAGGACTTAATGTGTAAGGGACCACAGTTATTAGGTTGATCCAGTTCTAAATAGGATCATTCAACATTTTCAGCCGCTGGTATTTTAGTATTTTTTAGTATTTTTTATATATTTTTTTATACACATCTATTACATACTTCTTACATATTTTATGACATTGTTAACATTGAAACATATATGTACATTTTGTTTATTCATATAATACACACTTCTCATTTTAGTAGTGTGATCATGTCTGTTTTTAAACTATCGTCATATTTTTAACAATTTTTAATATATTTTTTATATGTTGTCATAATTATATTATATTGTGCGAATATAAAAGCAATATAACCTGAATCAGCTTTATACTAAATAGTAGTGTTTGTATCATTACAGTTATTCATTCTTTGATATGTTGTATTATGTGCTATTGACAAATGTGTAATTTTGAAAGGAAGGTTCCTTTAAGTAGTTTTTTAAAAAAAAAAATGGCATTTGGCGCCAAATTGTCTATTTAAATGGCAGTTTATTGTAAGTTAGATGTTCTGTTGAAGCCCACATATAATGGGTGAAAGCGCTTAACTTTTTTAACTACCATTTATTCAATAAAAGTTCGTTATATCTTGTTTTTGGAAGCATCATTCTGGCATCTGTGGCAGTCAGCGTTTTGGGTTTCAAGTGGAGTACTTTATTTTTGCTGACAAACGCTTCCTCAATTAAGTTACAAATGTGGTTTTGGTGTCATGAGAGCTATAATTAAAAACAATGAAAATGAAATTAGCATTTTCCATGTGGTTGAGCATACCAACAACAATATTATCAGTGATTTAATGTATACTGTTGAAGGCAAAAAGGAGAAATATGTTGATTTGCTAAGCAATATTGATTTAAAATGTAAAGAAGTGCATGTTAGAAAGACAAAAAAGATAGATATCTCAATGAACACAAAGAGAATGTGCACTACCCCAAACTTAGGCAGGGGGCTAGGTTTTATGGCAATGACAATATAAATAGGGAAAGTTAACATGATGGTGGGTTTGGTGGGCAGGTCAATGATGTTCGTTTTAACATTCGGGTCCCTTCGGATTTTTCTTCTCCCCGGAGGTCAGAAAGGTTGAAAATGAAAGGCCCAGTCAGTTACAGGTACAATGCCTGGACAGGACAATGGAGAGCTCACTAGAGACAGGCCTTGGGGTCGGAATGGTTAAGGATGGCCCCAAAATAAGTTATAACAATTTTAACAATTTTAATCATAGTAACATTGACGTGCAGGAAGGTCATTTTAACTTATTCATAAAGGGATTTTCTTTTATCCCTAGGAGAAAGTGTGATGTGCTTAAATTATTGGTGAATTTTAAATTATATATACGAAAAAAAAAATCTAGAACTATTTTTTAATGGTCAAGAAAGGTCCAACTCACACAACACCACCTTGCACAGGAATAGCACTTACAACCTGCCCTTGCATCCACAATTAAAGAATTTTGAATGTATGGTGGAGAACAAGTTAAGGCAAGCTATAAATAAAAACAAAGTGATTCCGAATCTTAGTAGGGAAGAGAGAGACTTACTCGAACAATGTAGAAGTAACAAGAATTTAAGAATTATGAAACCGGATAAGGGTGGGGGTGTAGTTTTAATGTGCAAAATCACATATGAAGGTAAGATGATGGACATTTTGGGTGATGTCAACCAGTATATGAGGGTTTCTCTGAACAAAGTAAATATTGCTTACAAAAGAATACAAGTATGTTTAAATGATTTGCTCATTGAAGGGCTTATAGACAATGACACTTACAATTTTTTACATGTTGAGAAACCTAGGATTCCATCAATTTTCGGCATCCCCAAGGTCCACAAGGATGTGGGCAACCCACCCTTGAAGCCAATAGTCTCTGCTGAAGGTTCCATAACAGCCCCTTAGCTAAATTTGTGGATTCTAAGCTTAAAAAATTGTCCATTGGGGGGGGGGCAAATGTACTCAAAGACTCATGGGACCTTTTGAAAAAACTGCATTTGGGCCTTTATTGTGACAACCTTACTTTTATCATGGTTGATGTGATAGATTTATTTTCTTCAATACCCCACACTCTGGGTTTAGAATGGTTAGAAGAGATTTGAAGTGATATTAATGACATAAGTTACAACAATTTTAGAACATGTTTAATCTTAATGGATGTGATTTTAAAGAATAATTTTATATTTTTTGATGGCGAGTATTTTAAACAACTAAGAGGTGTTGCTATGGGGGCCCATTGTGCCCCCACATACACTAACATTATACTTTCTTACTGGGAAAAGAAATTTGTGTTCAATTGTGATTTCAGGTGTTGTTGGAATTTTTATGCACGTTTTTTGGATGGCATTTGTTTATTTTGGGTAGAACCTGAGAGTAGGTTTTTTAGACTTCTTTAACTATTTGTCTAGCACCACAGATTTTTTTAAGATTTACGTATGAAATCAATTCTGATGAGATGAGATACTTGGATCTCAGTATCAGTAAGGCTGGAGGGAATTTCAAAACTAGGGTTTATAGAAAAGCAACATTTTTGAACTCTTACCTATATTATACCAGTGCACACCCACATCACCAGAAGAAAGAGGTAGTAAAGGGTCAGTTTGTTCAAATATCCAGAATGACCTCAGATGACAATGATTTTATTAATGAAATTGCTTATCTTATGGGTTTGTTCAGGGCTAGGGGGTACCCAGAAAAGCTTCTAGCAGAAGTATATAATGAAGTTTTGGAAGCAAGAAAATCTAGGTTTGCCCCCATTTTCAGGAGTGTCAATCAAGACCTTGAACATATTCAAACATCGGAGAGGTCAAGTGATAATGGGTACAACAGTGCTTTGGTTATTACTTATGATGGGGATGCTGGGTTGGCCAGAAAAATTATAGAAAGAGAATGAAACAGATTTGCTAGTACATCAGACCTGCAGTATATATTTGATAAGCCTTTTAAGTGTATTTACAGAAGGGGATGCTGTATTAAAAACATTTTGGAGAATGGTACCCCTAGGACAGGTGTTTACCTTTCTAATAAAAGGGGCACATACAAGTGTGGTTGTTGTGCCCAATGCCCTTATGTCAAAGTTGGAGAGATGGTTCATCTGAAAAGTAGAGATAGACTTATTAAGACAAATGGTTTTGCCAATTGCAGTACTAATGGTGTTATTTATTTAGCCTTGTGTGACAAATGTGAAGCATTCTATATAGGCAAAACTGAAAGAAAATTAAAGTCAAGAATGTATGAACACAGGTACGATATAAAAAAGATGAACAGTAACAATTCTCTGTATAAACATACTTTGAACTGTGCAGGAGATCATTTTTATTTTTATGTAATAGAAATATTGCTCATTGATCCTAGGGGTCGCCCTTGGGAAACACACCTAGAATACAGGGAACTGTACTGGCAACCAGTTCTTGAAGCTACTAGGTATCCTGGTTTGAATGAGATGGTTTCATTGAAGCCAGTCTTAAAGCTTAGGTCAGCTAATCTTTAAATTATGTGACTGTCCAGCAGATGCTGCTGTTTAACATTTTGTATGACCTACACAACAGTGTTTTATATGTGGTTTTACAAGGGTTTTAAATTTTTAAATATTTTTAAATATTTATTTTTTGTTAAGTAATGTATGTTTTTTACAAGATTCCTGCTTGACCAACAAATGATTTTCCATGCACTTCTGTACTTATTGTGATTCATTGTTTGTGTATATAGTTTTTTTTGCACTGTGTTTTTAAAAGTATAATAGTTTGTTAATTGATTAATTGAGGATGTTTCTGTATAAAAAGGGGTTTCAGAAGTTGGTATGCTCATCTGAAGACGTTTTTGTGATGAAAATGCGGTGATACTGTTAATGCGTTCTGGATGTGCTTTACGTTTTTTAATATCGTGTGCGATCAATAAAACAGTGTATTTTATTAGGGTGAACCTTCCAGTGCCTTATATATATATATATATATATATATATATATATATATATATATATATATATATATATATATATACATACATATAGATATATATATATATATATATATATATATATATAAAACATGTAATGGTGATGCATACTGAGCATGCTCTGAGGATTAGCTCCAGGCTAAGCAAAATCAAGTGTTTTTGCTTGGGGGGGAGGCCTGTAACTCCCCTCCCACTAATTATATACACTAACTATGAGACCCCACAGTTCCTGGGGAAAGTGAATTGCGCATTTATGAGCATCAGTACGCAATGAGGAAAAGGAAGGAAGAAAATGCATTAGCTAGACATATAATCTCATTTAGCGACCATTCCTTTAAATTTATGGTCATAGACCAGGTACTAGAAAAGAAAAGAGGCGCTCCCCTTAAACTGCTACTTGAGGAGTCAGAACTTAAATGGCAGATTAGGTTGAATGCTTATGCACAACCAGGCCTTAACGATAGTTGCTCGATTAGCAGTGTTCTAAAACTAAAGAGTCTTACAAGATAATTTTTTGTTTTATAACCCTTGTATCACTATTACTACTGGTGAGTTAGGTAGGATCAGTTTTTCTTTTGAATTTTAACTGAACCCCTATACTTAACACCTATGAAGAATAGTTTTGTTGGTTAGATTTTTGGTTAGAGCTCACAAATTAAATTTCCTAATATATTTTGACACCATCTAACTATGCGGAACGAACAAGCGTTGTGGCACAGTTAATAATATTCATACACATGAACTGGTTATTCCAGTTTTAATGGTTTATCAGCATGTGTAACATCCATATGAGATTGAGTTAACTGTCCTGACAGCATTAGGTACTGCTTAGCAAGCTAGTCTAAATACTATGAAATTATCCATGCTGTTAAAATTGTACACACTTTATACTTTAATATAGGTATATTTATGCATTTATTCGACTTATTTTGAGCTGTGTGGGGTACTGATTTCAATTAAATTAATCTAATTTAATTTTATTTAGTTTTTAAACACTTGGTTAATACTACGAGGTTTTTAGTAAAATGAGTATGTTTATGTAATTGTTTTAATTGATGTTTCAATTGACGCCTTAATTAAGTTTTTAAGTTACTTGTTTAATTGATTTTAGTTGATGATGTCATCACAAGTATAAATTGCAATCAACAGCACATTAATTTTGTCTGATGAAGTCTGCTGTTTGAGCAGACGAAAAGCGCTTCACTTCATTAAATTTTTTGTATCCTGTGGCTTATTCGTTGTTTCTTCTGTGGCGAAAGTTGTACTGCTAATTGGTCCCTGCTTCCAGTTTTTTACAAGATTCCTGCTTGACCAACAAATGATTTTCCATGCACTTCTGTACTTATTGTGATTCATTGTTTGTGTATATAGTTTTTTTTGCACTGTGTTTTTAAAAGTATAATAGTTTGTTAATTGATTAATTGAGGATGTTTCTGTATAAAAAGGGGTTTCAGAAGTTGGTATGCTCATCTGAAGACGTTTTTGTGATGAAAATGCGGTGATACTGTTAATGCGTTCTGGATGTGCTTTACGTTTTTTAATATCGTGTGCGATCAATAAAACAGTGGATTTTATTCTGGTGAACCTTCCAGTGCCTTATATATATATATATATATATACATACATATATATATATATATATATATATATATATATATATATATATATACATATAGATATATACATATAGATATATATATATATATATATATATATATATATATATATATAAAACATGTAATGGTGATGCATACTGAGCATGCTCTGAGGATTAGCTCCAGGCTAAGCAAAATCAAGTGTTTCTGCTTGGGGGAGGCCTGTAACTCCCTCCCACTAATGATATAGACTAACTATGAGACCCCACAGTTCCTGGGGAAAGTGAATTGCGCATTTATGAGCATCAGTACGCAATGAGGAAAAGGAAGGAAGAAAATGCATTAGCTAGACATATAATCTCATTTAGCGACCATTCCTTTAAATTTATGGTCATAGACCAGGTACTAGAAAAGAAAAGAGCTCCTTAAACTGCTACTTGAGGAGTCAGAACTTAAATGGCAGATTAGGTTGAATGCTTATGCACAACCAGGCCTTAACGATAGTTGCTCGATTAGCAGTGTTCTAAAACTAAAGAGTCTTACAAGATAATTTTTTGTTTTATAACCCTTGTATCACTATTACTACTGGTGAGTTAGGTAGGATCAGTTTTTCTTTGAATTTTAACTGAACCCCTATACTTAACACCTATGAAGAATAGTTTTGTTGGTTAGATTTTTGGTTAGAGCTCACAAATTAAATTTCCTAATATATTTTGACACCATCTAACTATGCGGAACGAACAAGCGTTGTGGCACAGTTAATAATATTCATACACATGAACTGGTTATTCCAGTTTTAATGGTTTATCAGCATGTGTAACATCCATATGAGATTGAGTTAACTGTCCTGACAGCATTAGGTACTGCTTAGCAAGCTAGTCTAAATACTATGAAATTATCCATGCTGTTAAAATTGTACACACTTTATACTTTAATATAGGTATATTTATGCATTTATTCGACTTATTTTGAGCTGTGTGGGGTACTGATTTCAATTAAATTAATCTAATTTAATTTTATTTAGTTTTTAAACACTTGGTTAATACTACGAGGTTTTTAGTAAAATGAGTATGTTTATGTAATTGTTTTAATTGATGTTTCAATTGACGCCTTAATTAAGTTTTTAAGTTACTTGTTTAATTGATTTTAGTTGATGATGTCATCACAAGTATAAATTGCAATCAACAGCAAATTAATTTTGTCTGATGAAGTCTGCTGTTTGAGCAGACGAAAAGTGCTTCACTTCATTAAATTTTTTGTATCCTGTGGCTTATTCGTTGTTTCTTCTGTGGCGAAAGTTGTACTGCTTATTGGTCCCTGCTTCCAGTTTTTTACAAGATTCCTGCTTGACCAACAAATGATTTTCCATGCACTTCTGTACTTATTGTGATTCATTGTTTGTGTATATAGTTTTTTTTGCACTGTGTTTTTAAAAGTATAATAGTTTGTTAATTGATTAATTGAGGATGTTTCTGTATAAAAAGGGGTTTCAGAAGTTGGTATGCTCATCTGAAGACGTTTTTGTGATGAAAATGCGGTGATACTGTTAATGCGTTCTGGATGTGCTTTACGTTTTTTAATATCGTGTGCGATCAATAAAACAGTGGATTTTATTCTGGTGAACCTTCCAGTGCCTTATATATATATATATATATATATATATATATATATATATATATATATATATATATATATATATATATATACATATATATATATATATATATATATATATATATATATATATATATATATATATATATATATATATATATATATAAAACATGTAATCGTGATGCATACTGAGCATGCTCTGAGGATTAGCTCCAGGCTAAGCAAAATCAAGTGTTTTTGCTTGGGGGGGAGGCCTGTAACTCCCCTCCCACTAATTATATACACTAACTATGAGACCCCACAGTTCCTGGGGAAAGTGAATTTTCCCCTCCCAAAGGATTGCCAAACCCATGTGCATGTCAACCAACTGTTTGTGTCAAGCAAATGGGTTCCAATCTATGAATATATGTGAGGTATTTAGCATATGTGTGTGGCATCAAATGCCACACCTATGTATTGCCTGTGGCTTCAATAGCTGTGTCCATTTAGAAGACCATTCGTAGAAGTCTGCTTTAATAGAGACTCAACAGACCCTGACTTCTTACTACCACTCTCCTTTTAATCTGGAGACCTTACTGATAGCTATAGCAAAATAAAATATTTTTATAAGATCCATGTTGCAGTCACCTCAAATTGAGTTTGAACCGGAGTCCAGTAATTCTTACAAATATTTTGGTACATTGCTGTTAAAACAAATTGTCACTTAATTTGTTAGGTGAAGACAAAGCCTCTTTAGTTAGTAAACCTGCAAATACCAACATCCTAGTAGTTGAAGACTATTGAAGTATTTTGTTCACCAACATCTGCTGCTAGCAATCCATTGTTAGTCAGACTTATCACCCTTTTGGCTCTGGCTGTCTCATGTCTGTCGCGTATTTCGGATACCTGTTTAAAGAGCATACTTATTTCTTTGAAATAGTATTCCCATATGTCTAAGTTTTGTTCTGTGGTTTTGGAGATCATGCTTGCTCCTTCCATATTTCCTTCTTTTCTGCTGAATTTACTCATAATATCTGTGAGTATTTTTTTAAACCCAAATTATGACATCATTTTCCTTCTTTTATCTAGAGAGTGTATCACCAACTGAGACAATCTGTTTTCATGTGTTCTCCCTTACATCACATCACCAGTTCCTTTATACTCCCTTTGAGAGTTCACCTTTTCTATGCCTTATAAACTTTCCAGAACTGGATACAGTATTCCAAGTTTGGCCTTACTTCATATCTGTAAAGTGAAAGAATTACTTCTTTTCTGTGGATTACATGAGCCCTGGAGGTATAGTTCAGCATGCTCGTGAACCTGGATAGTTACCTTTTGCTGTTCTCCTGGTGATTCATCCCAACTGTGTTTTTTGCCCAATGCCCTTTTCCTGCTCTGGTCATTCATTTTAAACAGGACTTCCCCAAGCCTGTTTACTGTACCTCATTTGTCATTCTAACAGGGTTTGATCTTGTACTTGTCATGCACAAATATTACACGATACCAGTTTTTTAAGCATACCTTGGTACTTCTGAAATTTTGTCTAGTTTGAAAATGCCACCAGTCCTAATGACTGCCCTATTAAGCTTTCCAAATACTAGTAGTTTGCAAGACTTGTATTTATAAAATAATGGCATACTCTCCTTTATTTCCATGGGTTATTAAGCTGATAGAAATATTTCTGGTTTTGTTATTAGACACTGTATGAACATTCTCTAGTTTCGCTTCACTTACACGATTGCCTCCACTGCCCTTATACCAAGTGTTTGATTTTTTTTGTTTTTTCTTTCTCCTAGTGAAATTGAAGTCTGTAGGTAGTACTGTTTCATAATTATTCTCCCTGTAACATGAGGTATCAAGTTCTTCCTAGCACTTTACATTTTCAGACATCTGCTTACATTAGTTTAATATGATCTTTCACATTATATTACCAAATAACCACATTTTCATACTATACGGATAGAAACACGTAATGTATAAATGAGCAACATTCTATGTTTAAACTGGTTTCTTGAATTTACCGTAGGTTTTCAGAATACTTTATCTTTTCTTGAAATATGTCAGTACTTTCTGCTGCACTAGGATATTTCCTCTGTAAACATGGTCCCTAAGGAGCTGTTTATGTTGCTATGGATTCCCTCCTCCCCCTGTCTCCTCCCCCCTGCAGATTCCCCCTTGCACTTACTTACACACACACACACACACACACACACACACACACACACACACACACACACACACACACACACACACACACAAAGTCAGACATACAAATCTACAAATATAGTATCAGCTGCACCTGTGATGCACACAGATCAGCAAGATTTAATCTGGGAAAACAATGAGGATATAAAAGGATTGCAATATTAACAAAGAATGCAGCTGGGAAACATGTTTTTAAATAAATAGCAACTAAAAATAAACTGCCAATTTAATGCCATTTTAGACTCATGCAGTGAAATAAAAATGACTGCTTAGCCAAGCAATCAATAAGAACTTGCCAAGAAATCATGACGAACAGCATGCTTTAGCTCGGCCCTGTTACCCTGTGTGTGGAGTAATAGGAATCAGAGGACCAATGGGATAATTGCTGTGAGTTGTGTTGCCAAATTGAACATTACAGGGCTCCATGTCTCACTAAGTGACATGTAACATACACATTTGTCAGTAGCAACTAGTTCTGTCATTATGCTGTCTGTGCAGTATGCCATAGTTCAGTAGTTCGACATGCTTTTCAAAAACTTGGAAATATTTGGATTATTTCAAAATTTTAATCACACTAACCTTAGATTTATAAATGATATTCAACTGAGGTTAATTTCTCTGTGTAATTTTTCATTCCTTTAAAGGCTGTTAAATTAAATTAAACGGCAAACATTGAGACATAAAAAACAAACATTCATTTCTGTGCTCACTGATTTGAGGTTATTTTGTATAAAGCTTATAATCTCGCCAATAAATTCTGTGCAACAACTAAATATAGCAGATCACTCTCCTATTCCATTATTTTGTTATGTTAATTTCATTTTGATAGCTGAAGTTTGACTGAGACAATATCAGCAATAAAAATGCCCAGTTCTGTAATGGAAGCATCTGGTGCATTTAGAAAAAGACAATTTTAGTAATGAAATGACTTCTGGTTGTTAAATATGAGTGTCCTCTTTATTTTTAAGCATTTGACTGTAACAAAATCTACTTTTATCACAGAGCTGCTTCACACAGGCGTACATAAACTACTATAGTTTTGTGTTACCATGTTTTTAGTGCATTAACTGTGCTGAAAATAGATGTACCATCAAAGGCATTGACATCATTTTTATGGCGATAAAGTATGCCAGTTGTCTTGAACATTATTGCCTTTCTGCTTTGCATTATGAAAACACTTTAGTTCATATTTCAAGTTTAAACAAAGCATGAATGGAAAATTATATAATAATAAAATACAAGAATTTTCCATTCAGAGCTGTTCCAGAACTGTAATGCCAGTGATTTTTTAAGTTATAATCTCCTCCTCTGAAAAGCCTTTACAACCCTCTTCCCCAAATGCACATCCACACTAAAAGCACTGCTTATCTACGTGAATAGTTGAAATGGTTGTTGTCATGATATGAGGTAGTGCCATCTGTGTCAGGGAGAGTAGGGCAGTACATGTGTACATATGCCAGCATAGCTAGCGTGAGTTTTGTAAAGAATTTTATTTGACTATGACACTGATTTGTACAGATGTTTAAGTTAAAAATATTTTTATAAAGTTACTTGTGTTAAAAATTCTTCAACAGTAGGTCCTGCTGCACAAAAAGAGTGTATACATGTTTGTTAGGTATTATTGTTGTAATTGATCAAATGTGTATGTTTATCAGAGAACCCTGGAGCAGTGGAAAGTTGGAAATTGTGTTAGAGCATTCAGATGCTGCCACAGATCTTAGCAAAGCTCTGTGTGTGTATATTGTACCAGAGTCAGGTGACCAGAGGTGATATCATCCTCTAACCAGCATCTGGTTTCTTTGAAACCCTTCAGCAGCACTTTAGACTCTGACAGGAAAGATTTCTGATGGAATATATATCTTACACATCCACACAGACAGACAGATATCATGTGGTTTTTGCTGTGGTAAGACACTCAGCACACATCAGCTTGCCTTGCTTTAGTAAGTAGTTAGCAAACAGTAATTCTTTAGTTAGTCAGGGACATTTAGTGAGAATAGTTTAGTATTCTTTTCTGCATCTGTGAGAAACTCTCCAACTGTATTATTTTTTATATCTCTGTGGTTCTGGATTCAGCATTCTCCTGTTTTCTGTTTTATTATTTATCATTAAATATTTTAATACCTTGCACTGTGGCTGGTCCTTTAGAGAATATTTTTAACATCTTGAGAGTACTTATACTTGCTTTAGTGACACTGTGGCCACTTCTGAAAGCCTTGCTGGTTTGATCACGCTCTACCATTTGAGTTAGTATTAATTTTGCATGGTATAATTAGGTACCCTTTGTAAGAGCTTTAGGGTAGCTCACTGGTGGCAGCGTGATTACCACAGAGTCTGAGCAGAAAGGGGCACAGCTAGTAAACCTTTGCCAGCTTTCACCACGTGTGTGTGTGTGTGTGTGTGTGTGTGTGTGTGTGTGTGTGTGTGTGTATGTGTATGTGTATGTGTGTGTGTGTGTGTGTGTGTGTGTGTGTGTGTGTGTGTGTGTGTGTGTGTG
Source organism: Protopterus annectens (assembly GCF_019279795.1). Lineage (NCBI taxonomy): Eukaryota > Metazoa > Chordata > Ceratodontiformes > Protopteridae > Protopterus > Protopterus annectens. Next base: position 905,864,154 of record NC_056729.1, read on the forward strand.
TGTGTGTGTGTGAAACTCAGATATCCAAGTGTGTGTGTCAGCTACCAGGAGCAGGAACACATAGCTCCAAAGTGGGCAGTATGGAGATTTGTGTGGGTCTGGAGAGAGAGAGAAAGAGACTCCAGCCCCATATCTGGACCATGCACCCTGTGTGCTCTTAAGGGAAATTGTGCTTGGTGCAGAGACCTGCATCTGAAAATACTGTGTGTATCTGGTTTTGCTCTTAGTGACCATCCCTCACCAGAGTCAGTGGTGAGAAGTGAGTCTTCTTGATTGCTGGCTGGGAGTAGGACCCTATCTCAGTAGTTTTGATAACTGTTATGAACCTCTCAACCTCTTAGAGTAAGAAATCTGATCAAAACCAAAAATAATGGGGGGACAAAAGGCCAAAAAGAGAGATCATTTTTAAATATTGCTCTTACAAACTTAGAGAGTTGATAGAATAACAGGTTTTGCATTAATATACTTTTTCTGAAGGTATGATGTCTGTAACTCAAATATCTGTCATTATTTCTTCAATGATTTGCTGATGATTTGCCCGAAAACCACAATTTTACAAGAAACAGACCAAAAATATGAAGCAAAATCTGGGCGTTCTCTGAGAATCTGTACAGTTGAGAGGTATGTTGAGCTACATTATCAGCTTTTCACTGAGAGGAGGTATTGGAAAACCATGAAATATTGCTGACATGTTATGCATACCCTGCCTAGTGTATGCATTATCCACCCTACTAGTTTGAAAACACAATATAACAGTCTACACAAACAAAACATTTCTAACCCTAAGTCATAGCCTAGACTTGAATTGTAATCACTCTGCAAGGAAACATTCGTCATAGTTTTCTGAGATTCTTGGTATAATAACTTCAGCATTTATGCAGAGCAGCTGAAAACTAAAATAGTAAATGAGGCTCCTGTTGTATTTTCTGGACCCAAAACTGTGAAGAATTAAGTGCAGTCAGGAGAAAATACAAAGTCTGAAAATGCTGTATCTGAGAGATTTCCTCCTCCTCTGAGGCAATCTTGGAGTTAACATGTATAGGTAGTGGGGTGTTAGAAGTGCAGAGAGGAAAAACTTTGAAAGTTCAACAGTAAGTTTCACAATTTGCTGGCTGACATGCAGGACTGCACTTAATTTTTTGGAGTTTCAGCACTGTCACTGCCAAGATGTGAGTCCCTGAGTGTGTGCTCAGTTAATATCATCATCATCAACCCCCTGTAACCCATTTTCTGCATGGGGTTGATGTGTTGCGCCAGCTGTCTCCATCTCTTTTGATTCAGTGCCATTCTTCTACCTTCAACAGTAATGCCTGACTGTTGCACTTCTTCTCTCACACAAGCCACCCATCTCTTTGTTGGAAGCCCTCATTTTGTTTTCCTGGCTGTCCCCTATATTGATCACCAAATTGTTTTCCGCTTTACTTAACATATGCCTAAACCACCGTAATCTGTTCACTTCTTGACTTTGACTTTCTCTGGAATTGGAGCTACTGGGACTTCTGCTCTAATGACATTATTTATTTATCTGTCCCACAGTATGCATCTTACCACCTGTCTCAGCTTCCTCAACTGCTCTACCTTTACTGGTCAAGATTCTGTAACATACAGTAGTACTTGTCACACCACTGTTTTGTACACTTTACTGTTTAGTTTCTTTGGCATTCTTCTGTCATACACTACCCCTGACACTCTGTGCCAGTTGGCTGCAGCCCCTCTGATTCTACCTTTCACCTCTTCATTCAGACTTCTCTTCTCCTTATCGACGCCTCCCAGATACTTGAAGCTGTTAACATGTTCCACTATTTCCCTCCGCCAGTCTACATTATCAGCTTCTCCTGATGTCCTCAATTTGCTGCCATTACAGCTGACTTATCTGTATTCGGTTTCATCTCATGTGCCTTCAGTTTTGCATTCAATTCCCCTTTCATTTGCTGAAGTTATTGTACAGTCTGCCTGTAATGCCACATCATTTGCATACAACAGCTTTATTGATCCGTCTCTTCCAACCTGTTTATATTGTAGTCCATCACCAGTATGAACAGTAGTGAGTTCAGAAATGAACCTTGATGCACACCCATTCCCACTGGGAACCTCTGTTTGACTCCAAACACGGTTTGTACTTGTGAAATTAGGTAATTGGGTAATTGTACCTAGTTGGCACTACCCTGCACTAATTCTACCAATGTTTCTGGAACTTGAAACCATCACATGACTGTCAAAATTACCTTTCTTTACTCCAAGTCTTGAAATGCCCTGTTGGACTCTTTCCTCATCTCTAGCATCTTCTCAACTTTCTCTCTCAATGTAAGCATCAGGTTCATTGTACTCATAGGTTCATAGTTTTATAGGTAAGTACTAGGCTATCTTCCCAAGGGCATTTATAAGCCAAGCCAGAATGTGTTGGCTTTCACCACCCCCTTAGATTAATTCCCTGTGCCTCTATCCAGCAGAGCCATTAGTTCCCTGCGTCACTGTCCAGCAGAGCCACCGCAGTGATCCCTGGGGTAAATTTTCTGTTTCCCCATCCATTTGTCAAGGTTCCTCTTGAAGAGTGTTAGTGAGGGGCACTGCCTGATGTATATCGGAATGCTGTTCCAAAGCATGGGGAGTATCTGGGATAGGAATCTCTCCCTCCAGCATGTCCTATTTATCGTTGTGGTGAGGTTTATATCTCTAGAGCGTGTGGCTCTCCAGGATTTGTTTTTTTTTTAAGGTGGAGCATGTCCATCAATTCTGGGTTGGACATGGCCTTGTATGTCAGGCAGAGATCACCTCTGATTAAGCAGTATGCAACCAAGTACAGCTGGAGTTTCTTGAGTCGGGCTGCATAGGGCATCTGTTTGAGGCCAGTAATCCTCTTGATGAGGTACTTTTGTGGCCTTTCCGGCTGTTGCAGGTGTCTTGTAAGATACATCCCAAATGGGGCGTTGTATTCTATGATGAGTCTAATGCGTGATGAGTAGAGAGGCACAATAACCTCTTTTCTTCTAGATGTGAACACTTTTGTGATTAGGTGGGCCACATAGAAGGATTTTCTAACCATCTTGACAATATGATTATCAAAGGAGAGATTACTGTCTACTTCGGTCCCCAGATCCCTTATTACATTTTCTGTATTTAGGGGACTACCACCTATGTGGTAGTTCGTGGGTACTTTGTTTTTTCCAAAGGGGATGACTATGCACTTTTTGGCATTTAGCTTGAGGCCATGATTTTGACACCAGGTATCCGTCTCAGTGAGACCCATCTGGAGGGTGTCTGTATCAGCCGGAGAATCAGTTATGGCCCCTAGTTTGCAGTCATCTGTGAACTTGGTCAGCCATAGTGCTCCTATGCTTGCCTGTACCTCTGAGAAGTATATACCAAACAGGAGGGGTCCTAGGACTGAGTCCTGCGGGACACCACTTGTAACCGGTTTAGAGTCGGACGTAGAGCCTGCAACTCTCACCATGTGGGTTCTATCCATGAGCCAGTTGGCAACCCATCTCGTGACATAGGGGTTTATGTTCAAGCTGGTGAACTTGTCTATAACACTAGAATGGGGAATGGTGTCAAAAGCCTTTGCGAGTTCTAGGTAGGCTGTGTGGACTTCCTTTCCCTCGTATAATGCCTTGGTAACCATCTCAAAGAAGTCCACCAGGTTTAGGAGGCATGTTCTGCCCTTAACAAAGCCAAACTGGGTAGGGTCCAAGGTTTGGAGGTTCTCAATGTCTCTGTTAATGAGTTCCATGATGATGTGTTCCATAGCCTTGCAGACCAGGCTAGTCAGGCTTATAGGGTGATAGTTCCCAGGGTCCATTGTGGCTCCACCTTTGTGGAGCGGGATAACTGTTGCTGTGCGCCACTCTGTGGGTACATAGCCTGTAGAGAGGCTGAGTTTGAACAGTGTGTTTAGGTGAGGGGTTAGTTCATTTTGGAGCTCTTGTAAGACACAGCCTGGGACACCATCCGGTCCCATTGAAGCTGTGTTTTTGGCTTTGGGTAGGGCTGTTTTAACCTGTGTGTCGGTGATTGATGGGGCCCTACATTCTTCTGGTATGGTTAGGCCCTTTAAGGGGTGAGAGGGGGGTGACATTTGCACTAAACCTGTCTGCCAGAATGTTTGCAATATCAGTCGGTTCAGTGTATTTTGTGCCATTCTGCACTAACTCAGAGCAGATCTGAGAGTTTCCACTTAGGTTCTTGACATAGCTAAAGAATGCTTTGTTGTTATCTTTGGAGTCATTGGCAATTTTTCTTTCGAAACTAGCCTTGGATGATTTAATGAGGGATCGTAGTTTCTTGCTGATACTGATCAGGGATGTCTTTCCTTCTTGGGATTTTACTCTTTTCTGTACTAGTTTCCTCCTTCTGTTGTATAGCTTGTTATGGCAGGGGTCCACCAAACTGGTTTCCTTTTCTTGGAGGAGTAAGTCTTGGTTTTACTTGGAATAGCACGATCCATGCATTCCTGCAGATGCTCATAGAGTGCCTTTGTAAAGGTTTCAGCAGCTTGGACAGCATTGTCCTTTAGCATGGGGGCTGTGAACCTTTCCACCTCGGTCTTAAGTAACGTGAAGTTTGCTTTTGAAAAGTTTTTCATTGTGGTTTCCTTGATTGGGGTGGGGGTGGAATGTGGATATCCAGAGTGATTAGTCTATGGTCTGATCTAACCAGTGAGGGGTTGACCTCCGGTGTGGAACACCAGTTGCCCATGTTGGTGATGACTAGATCCAATATGTTGTTCCCTCTGGTGGGGGTGTTGATCAGTTGATCCAGGGCATTCGAGTTTATAAATTCTAGGAAGTGTTGGGCAAGGGAGTTAGTACTTGAGTAGTTCTCCCAGTTTATGTTTGGGTAATTGAAATCACCCAGTATTAAGGTGTTTGGTAGGACCTTCATATTTCCCAGTGTCTCCAGAAATGCGGAATGGGGGTCCTGGGTCATGGTGGGTGATCTGTAGCAAGCTACAATTTGGATTGCAGTTTTGTCCATTGTTAATTGCACATGGATGATCTCTGATGCATTGTGCTGCGCCACTAACCTGGAGATGTGGGTATCCTTGATGAATATGGATAAACCCCCGCCTTTTGTGTTTCGGTCCTGGTTCTATGGCCAAAAGGTATGGTATGAGGTATAGCCTAGTAGTGCTGGGGTGCTCTCAGGAGCCTTAAACCAGGTTTCTGTTACTGCACAGATGTCAGTGTTCTCCATACTGAGGAGTGCCTCGAGTGCATGCATTTTGAGGGTTTAGACTTCTGGTATTGAGTAGCATTACCCTCAGTTTTTGGTTACTTGTGCTATTTATGGTGGTGGGTTTGTCTTTTGAGCCTTGCCTAAAAAAAGGCACTATGCGGGTGGCAACAGCCTTGGTCAGTATTCGAAAGCCTAAGGGTGACAGGTGCAAGCCATCTCTTGCAAAGCAATGTGGCTTGTCGAGCATGTCATCCCAGGTGGACAGATACTGGATCCCCTTTGAATGACACCAGAAACTTAGAAAGCTCTAAATGCCCACAAGCAATCGAAACCAAAAACCAGTGGTAATGATGAAAAACGGTGATAGTAAAATGTCAAGTCTTTATTTCGCCACCACGCAATAAAATCCACAATAAAATCAAGCGCTTTCACTCGGTTAATACCGAGCTTTCTCAAGATCTTGAGAAAGCTCGGTATTAACCGAGCGAAAGTGCTTGATTCTATTGTGGATTTTATTGCGTGGTGGAGAAATAAAGACTTGCTGTTTTACTATCACCGTTTTTCATCATTACCACTGGTTTTTGGTTTCGATTGCTTGTGGGCATTTGGAGTTTTCTTGGTTTTGTTGTTGCTTTTTGTGGTTTTGAGTTTAACACCAGAAACTTAGCCAATTGTTGAAATTGATAATTTTTTATTTATACTGTGGCATCATTCTTGGTGAGGGCAGGATGCTACTCAGGGTCAGGGTCATACCTGCCTGGGCTACATGATCAGAGAGCTCTTCCATGTCTCTTTTCATGTCCAGGGAGGTACGTCTCAGGTCATTCACACCAACATGGACAATGACAGAGTTGTATTTGTACTTGATGAGTGACCATCTTGATTTGAATCCAGACTGCTAATATTCCATCTTACTTTCTACTACTTTTTATATGTATTTATCAATCCCTCTCAGAAGCACTTTTCTGTAGTGTGACAAGAGTTTGATACCACTGTACTGCCCACAGTTGTGAGTGTCCACTTTATTCTTGAACACTGGCACTAGAATGCTTATTCTCCAGTCATCTGGGACATGCATTTTCTCCATACTGATACAAGTACTCTAAAGAGCCATTTCTCCTTTAACTCAGCATTTTGGCCATATCTGCTGTAACCTCCTCTGAGCCTGCTCCTTTCCCTGACTTCATTTTCCTTAGTGCTCTTCTTACTTCTTCTATGGTGGGCTCCTCCTCTTCTCTCACCATAGGCTTTGTTTTGGGCAGTACAGCTTCTGTGGAGTTTTCATCATTCCATCTGCCTTTGATGTCCTGTTGACTGCTGAGCAGGTTTTTGCTGGCATCCCTTATAAAGGGTGTGTGCGGACTATCTTTATCTTTCTGTCTTTGCCTTGCAGCCTTATAAAGTTTTTTTGTACCATCTGCAGAGTCACTTTCCGGAATCTAATAGAATGGTTCTGATGCCATGCTGTGCCCTGGGCATGGGTTGCATAACAAACTGTGGCACAGCATTTAGCTGCACCACTTGGTATGTTGCCACGTAGATATCTTCCTCCAAATCCAACTGTGCATTTCTTAGGAATGCATTTAAATTCAGTTCTTAGGAATCTGTACACCATAGTTAATCTTCATGCATATTTGATTTGCAGGAAAACAACGCAAACATGACAGTGTGTGTGTGTGTGTGTGTGTGTGTGTGTGTGTGTGTGTGTGTGTGTGTGTGTGTGTGTGTGTGTGTGTGTGTGTGTATGAATGTTTGAAAGGTAACATCAGAACTATGTAGCTCTGTCACAAATGATTAGTATGAATTAATTTATTTATTTTTATTTATTTAGATTTGTTAATTGGTATAGAACACTGATCCAGGTGCCCAGTTTTTATGCTCAGCTCAAACTAAAAGAATATAAATAAGCATGGTTCTGCTACAGGCAGTCGAGCCCCAGTTGGTTGAAGAACACTTTCTCGAAGTCAGGAACTCAAATGTCTTATAGCTGATACTGACTGCCACTCATGCTCAAATCTGGTGAGTAATTGAACCCCCACTAAGCAAACACATTATCTGAGTCTGAGCCAGGCAAGTGTAGTAACCACAGAGAGGAGGGATCTGGATGGAGCGTGAATGCAAATTAGGGTTTCAGGCAATGATTTTGAATGGAATTTAGGTTCAGAGGGCAGGACGGGAGTTTTAGGGTTAGGGATTAGGAAGAGAGTGGAGGGTTAGGGAGAGCAGAGGAGTTTAGGATTAAGGAGTTGGAGGGGAGTTTAGGATTAGATAGTGGTGGGAGGTGATTTAGTAATAGGTAGGGATCAGAGAATTTAAGTTTAGGGGAAGGGACTTGAAGTATTAGAATTAGGAAATTATTGAGGACTTTAGGATTAGGGACAGAAAGTACAGTTTTAGGTTCAGTGAGAGTAAGTGGAGTTTTAGGGTTTGAGAAGGAGGATTTGAGTTAGGAACTGGGTGGACAATTTATAGTTAGAGTTAGATCCATACTGTTTAATAGGGTCTGGTGTTGGGAGGGCAAAGGTAAGTAAGATTTGGCTAGTGGGAATTAGGGCTCTTGCTTTTTAGAGCAAGTGGTACCACTCAGGTACTTATAGTACACCCAATAAACAGATCAGACATATATGTGGGAACTGGTGAATAACAAAGAAAATTATTGTGGCAACAAAAATAAATGGCATATATGATAAGACTGGATAGCACAGAAAAGTCAAAACTTGTAGAAAGGTAGTACTGTAGTTACAAAGAGTTGTGCACATTATGTAGAAGTGCTCACTACTTACATGATCAGTACAAGAATGTGTGCACATCTAGTGAAAGAGAGGGAAGGAGTGAACAAGGACTAGAAAAAAGAGTGGAATAAAGGGGAGGGAAGGTAAGATTGATTAAGAAGAGACTGTAAAGGTTGGCAATTATTCGATTTCGTCCATCATACACAAAGTTACTAATGCATGATAAGACGAAGCCTAGGCCTAAACCTGCCTCTGCCTATAAACCCAACCCTTCAACTTACACGAGAAAAAAACTCTCCATAACACTACCAATACATAAAACGTGCAGACACACATCGCATACATCAGCAGACATGCACAGCACTAATCTGTCCCTATATCTAGCCTTTATTCTATCCCTGAGCCGCACTTGCACACCCATTCCCACAACTTCATTCCAAAACTTTTGGTATATCCAAAAGTTTTAGCATTATAGTCTCAAACCCACACTTATCTAACCAGCAGCCACGTTCGATCATAATAGTTTTGCCCTGCACTCAATAAAATGTGCATTTCATCACTATTCTTAGCAATTCAATCTGTTGATGAAATAGCTGTTTAACAAATATCTATATATATACTTATTTATATATAGAAAGAAAGAGTCATTTTAATAATATTTTACATCTAAATATAGACAGACAGCGATATAGATATAGATATAGATGTCTCACACCCAATCAAATGGACACAGTGTTGACACCAGGAGCTCAACATCAAAATGTCAAATTAACAAATATTGACACATTCTGCAAATGCTCTAGGGATTACCTTGGAGTGGACTAAACCAATAACAAGTGATTTGCAGTGGAGCTTGCACATCCCTTACTAATTACATATATTAACTCTCAGACTGCACACGCCCTGGTGAAAGGACATATTCCCCTACTCAGGTGTTCTTGATCTCGAACATTTTTGACCATCTTTCTGTGTCAACCAAATGTGTCAACTAAACAGTTGTCAGTATTGTGTCCCTTTGATTGGGTGCAGGACACCCATATGTTTTTATATCAAATGATCAATGTTTCAGAACGTCAACCCTTAAATAGTTGGGATTGGGGAATTTGGCCTTTTCCCCACTATAGTGTGATCTCAGAGCTGGCATATATAATTAGCAGAGGGTGTGGGGGGCTTGCTCCCCCATCAAAGATAGTTGGTAGTTTTTTTATGCGTCTGATGTTTCAGATCATTGACCGCATGGTCTTGGCCTTTTTGGAGTAGATTACCTGAAATGTTTTATATATATATATATATATATATATATATATATATATATATATATAAACAAATCCACACACACTCAGTTGTGTGTCTATGTTTGTATATTTCACTTCTGTCTCTCTTTCTGTCTATGTACTGTGTGTGTGTGTGTGTGTGTGTGTGTGTGTGTGTGTGTGTGTGTGTGTGTGTGTGTGTGTGTGTGTGTGTGTGTGTGTGTATGTGTGTCTATATATGGGTCTCCCACATTTTATTGAATACCTTTACTTCAACTAATGCAGGGGGTGTGGTTTAATGTCAATGATATGGATGTCTCGAAATGCTGATGGTGTGTAATGTCAAGACTGGTAAGCGGGGTTGTTTGGGTGAGAATATGCATGTGGCAGTGAGTTAGGGTTAGGTTGGGGATGAGTGAAGGATGGGTGTTGTATGTTTATGTGGAAATTTGAGTATTTTAGGGTTGTCATCAGGATTAGGTTAGGGGATAGATATAGAGCTGTTTGTGCATGTTTGTAAATGGTTGTGTGTTGTGTGTGTCTTGTGTAGTGGCAGTGAAGTGGTACAGTGTTTAGGAAGGTAAGCTGTAGGGTTAGGGTGGTAGGAAGTTGCAACATTAGGGTTAGGGTTAATACTCATTACTAACGTTGTGCAGGGGTAGAAGAACAGTGGATGTAAATCTCAAATACCTGTAGGCTGACTTTGAGTTTGCCGCCACCACCCACCCTTCCCCCACAAAATAAAACTGAATGTTTGGTAATTGGTGAATGTGATGCTCTTCTGCTTGGTAAATGCATGCAATTGTAAATACATAAACTACATCCAGTGACACTGGAGTAAACATATAGAATGCAAACTGGAGTAAAATATAACAGTTTTAAAGTTATAAATTATGGTGCACCAAAGTCTAACGCACCAATAGCTAACCAGGAACAATTTCAGTCAACTGATTTGCAGTTAATTAGACATTATGTTAAAATTCAGACTACAAAGAAGAAGTAAGTATAGCTTGAAAGAGGTCAGGGTTACATCTTTAAAGTAAGGAGAGGACTGTAAAGTGCAGGAACAGTAGGAGGTAGGATTTACCAAATGCAAGAAGTGAGGATATAAGAAGTCAGGAAGTGGGTGTTAGCCAAGAAGTAAAGGAGACAAAAAGAGTATAGTATGAAATCACAAGGAGCCAAAGAGTTCAACAGAAGGTAAAATATCTAAAATGGAAAGGTAAAGTGAAATTTGTGAGTTGTGTCTTCACTTACAATGTATGTACTCTCTGTTACACTGAAGTGTAAAGTGCTCTGGTGCTTCTGTTTTTTTTGTCACTGACTTTCACTAACTAAATCCTTCATATACGTAAGCTGTGTCCAAGGCTTATTATGCACCTGCCCCCATGATATAAGCACATTAAATATTAATTGTATACCTTAAACATATCTGTTCCATGCATGTATAAGCGCATTAGAAAACATAACACGTTGCCATTGTTTATGTTCTGGTACATTTTTAGCAGTGAATGGGCATCACTTCTTACTTTTACAGGGTGAACTTGTTTGGCTAGACCAGGCAGTCACAGCACTTATTGTGAAGTTTGCAAAAGGCTTTTTATTGCATGCATTGTATCTTGAGGCAGTACGATTTTTGTCAAGGAAAGTAGTGTAAAGTTTACCAGTTTATGTTATTTGCCATTATCTGCTGACTGGACTGACTGACTGTGGGAGACAGAGACAAAACAGAATGTCTACAGCTTCTCTATCAAAGAGAAAAAGGGTGAAGGTACAACAAATACAAAAGACTGTTCAAATCTGAAAAATTTAAAAAGCATTAATTTAACTGATAAAAGGATGTTAGCATCATCTTCACCTTGCACTATAACAAATTTTAAGTTTTGAGTGACTTTCCATTAATAGGCAACAGTCCACATCCAGATTCTTTATTCCCTACCTAACACCCCTAGTGCATCCACCCAGGCAGACACATGCTCTCATATCCACACATCCATGCCCTTTTAGACACACACATGCACATACACACACAACATTCAAGCCCTCCTGCAGTCAACTGTACTCTCAGAAACAGTCACACACACAATCACACACTTGCAACAAGCAAGCCATCCTACAGCCAGTCATTCTCACAGAAACAGTCACCCATTCACCCACATGAAAGCTCAACCACATGCATGGGCACACACACACACACACACACACACACACACACACACACACACACACACACACACACACACACACACACACACACACACACACACACACACACACACAGACACACACTCAAACACACACAAACAAGCACACACACACATGCACACACAGAAACACACATCCAGACTCTTGATTCCTCACCATCCCCACCAGTGCAACCACTCAAGCAAACACACTTTCACATACATTCATTTCAACCAGCTTGCACAGACACACACACACACACACACACACACGCTTAAATATGTACACAAGTAAACACACAAATAAACATTCCCACCCCCATGTCTTTGCTGAACTTACCTGCAAAACAACAGTTTCATATGAGTGAATGTCCTTTGATGGTGTTCACTTTTTCCTTTAACAGTGGAAATTTATTCAGCTGATTGATTCTCTGAATTACTCGGCATAATCACTTGGGAGCTGTTGTCATTACTGGGGTCAGCACATAGCTAAGTAGCAATAGCTGCTCCTCTACATCGCCACATTAGCATGCAGCTCTCCCAGCAAGAACAACATCCATGTTGAGGCCCTTGCTACCAGATCACCTTAGTGGTAGGACAGCCTATGAATTGGAGAGTCTTGTTGTATTTGTGGAAACAGCTGTCTTAAAGATTTTTGTCTGCTATAACCCTTTCTGAATCTGAAACATAGTCTTTCAAGCATATAACAGTATACCCTTCCCAGTGAACATTCATTAGAGGTGATAATAATTGAATCATAAGATTACAGACAAAGTTAATCTCCCATAGTGGTACTGGTTTCCTCTCCGTAGCTTTCACAGTTATGTGTCATGTGCTTCTGATAACAAACCAGAAGGAACCTCCGTAGAAAACAGTGAATCTTCCATCTCATTTTCTGGTTCACATTCTGATATAACATTTGTGATTGTAAAAATCTGTTCAACTTGAGGCCTCATATAAAAACTTTATCTATGATCAGTGTTTAAGACACAAGCCACAAGCCACTCTTCATTATTCTTGGAGTTTATTTAGGACATTGACATTAGGTCTGCATGTAGACTTTAGCTACAGGAGTAGAATTGCCCAGCTTGGCACTTTTGTCAAAAATAAGCTTCTGAGACTAGTATATTCTTGGGAGGTGGGGTAGCAGCTTTCATAACTCTTCTAAACAAATCAGATGTGAATGTTAGCCTTCATATTGTAACAATTTGTATTTCTATAAATACAAGTCTGTCATCACCTGAGAAATAAATGTGCTGTTAAATAAGAACCTTGTCTATTTATTTCTATGTTCTCATATTTTCCTTTCCTTTAAGCCTTCCATCGAAGGCATTTACAGTACCTACTGCCAGGCCAATAGATTCAGAATGAAATTGAGCATAACATGCATGACAAATTATATTTCCGAATTTTGCAAATTCCACACAAGTGAAATAGGACCTGATTTCTGAAACTAGTGTATCTGTCATAAAAGGTATAATAAAACATTGACCTTTTTATTGACAGCTTGAGAATTAGAAGACTTTTTGGCATATGATGCATATTCAAAATAACGTCTCACAACTAAAAAATATTCTTCCAAGGAATTGACCAGCACAGTCCACATGCAGTCTAGACCATAGCTTTCTGAGTCATTACAGTAGATGTAAAAGTGCATTAGAAGGTGATTAACTGTTTGTTAGAAACTTGTCACACGTGGTTTTGTTTTTACTTTTTAATTCAGATCAGGCCATCATTCATAAGGTGTGCCAAATATTTTATTTTTGGATATTTTAAGGTACGTTTGGTGCAACATTTTCAGTAATATAAAAGAACCTTGTAAAGCACCTCTGAGCTAGGCATTCCTGCAGTACTTAAGGCTGACCATCTAAAATAGCATGACATAACCAGTGGGCCACTTATTAAAGGACACAGTCAGTATGTACTGAAGAACCTGTAACAGAACTACACTTTTGTTAGGCCAGTATTTAATCTGCCTGAACTAGAACACTGTTGCTTGACATCTAAGACAATGACCTGATCATTCTTTTCTAGCTTTTTTTAGGGTTTTCTAGAATGAGTAAGCTACCCCAATCATCTATATTAGCAAGAAGTAGTCCTAAAAAATGTTATACTTCTATCCAGAAGCACTGCACATTGATGTTTTCATTATGGTCCCATTTGTGGTTTATGTTTCTTTTCATCAAACTAAGTAATCGGTAAACTGTGTGTTTGGTAATAACATGACCATACAGATATCTATGAAAGTCTTAGGCTTCCATATGAGACATCATCTGAAAATGATTCCTACTACTATCAAGCACTGTGTGTGAAAGCACAATGCCTAGACCTTTAGGAAAATCATCAGAAGACAGGCTCAACTCTCTATCAGCCAAGCAAGGGTTAAGAATAGTAGACTGCAGCAAAAAGTTTGGCTTTTAAATACAATTTATTTTCTCCATGTTCACAGTACGAATTTGCATTAAAATGCTAGAGACCATTTAACAAAGTTGCCAGATTTAGTAGGAACCTGTTATAATAATTAAGTAAACTGAAACTTGTTTTCAGCTGTTTCAGCTGAGTAACAATTCCAAGTGTAGAATCTCACCAATAGCTTCTACATTAGTTAGTACAGAACATATCCTCCATATTTGTAGTTTTCTTTAAAAAATGATTTCCTTAAGATACAAATGTGCACCTTCCTGCATTTTCAGACATTCCTTTAAATTCTGCAAATGACCCTCTGGTGTGGACTTAGTAACTGGGATATCACCAAATAAATTGCAAAATGTGACATTCCTTGAAACAAATTGTATATGATCCTCCAAAATACGGCAGATGCATTCTGTTAAAAGGGGAAGCAAACAATTACTTTTTAATATTTGTAGTCAAGTATTTCTTAAACTGCTCAACAATAAAGATTTTGGTGATAAGCAGGGTTCATAAGAAATTTTGAAAATTCCTGTATACCAGCAACCAGTAATACAAAAAGGTGTAGCAAATAGTTCCAAAGAAGATATTTGGAGAATAAATATCAGGGCACCAATTTATTCATGACGGATGGAGGCTACTGTTTTTTACTCTGGATCGCTGCTGCTATATAATATGTGATAGAAAGGCCTATTATCTCTCTTGATGCCACCAATTAATATGGAAATGGTCAGGTACTACAGTCACATGATCTGCAGTGAACAGTACAAGTTTATATGCAATATGGTGATAGCCTTAAGAGTGTATTGCAAATATGCATTGCTGCCCCATGTTATATTGGTGTCTTCTAATGCTGTTTCACAAACAACAACTGAATCTTTAACAAAATCAGCTTGCAAAGACACACACACACACACACACACACACACACACACACACACACACACACACACACACACACACACACACACACACACACACACACTTCCAAACAAGGGAACATTTCTAGTAATGCTGCTACCCACTAGACAAATTAGCACACCCAGGATATAATCAGTCCCACTCTTAGAGTCACCCTTCACAAGGCAGATGTTACCAGTTAAAGACACATCAGTATTGTGCCAGTACCCTTATGATCTAATAAGTAAATCATAAGCTGCAAGCTTTTGTAGTTGAACTGAACAATTACAGTACTTTATATTGATAGTAATGAAGCAACAAAGCTTAACAATGTATAAATGAGTGTTTTCCTGCATGGGTTTAAATAGATAAATGGCAACACAAAACATTAATTATAAATGAAATATAGTATTCCATCTATTAAGGTGAGATTACTCTAGTTTAACCGTCATTGATTTTTGTAATCATTCAGTGCTTGCAAGTAACAAACAAGTAAAAATATAAATGTTTGAATTCATTGCATCTGGAAAAGCAAACTGTATTTTTGCTTTCCTGTTTCCAGGATCATTTAAAGTGCATCAGCCCTATTTTCCTGGCTCAGCACGTCTTGCAGTTTAGAAACTTTCATATGTAAACAGATCTTTTCTTTTTAAAAAAAATCTGTTTAGCTCACACAGAATTCCATTCTAAAACAGGCAATACAGCTTTTGACAGAAAGTAAGGCGTGTGCCTGAAAACAATTCCATTTGGTATACAAAGCTTCATCATTACTAAAAGAACAATTATACATATCACTCATCTTTTCTGTGTTTTATTTATTTGCTGCATCTATGGAAAAAGAACACTTGCAGGTTTTATAAAACTTTTGGATATTGTACATGAAACATAGTATTTAATTTTATTTTTCAATAACAGCAAAACCAACTTTTTAAGTATTTCACTGTATCTTGTTTGTAATTGCTTTTTAAGACACTGTATACCTGATATCCCACTTACCAAGCTTTGTGATAAATGGTCATCCTTGCTGACATTTTTCATAGCCCATACACAGAGGCGTAGTTGGCTGAAGCCCAGGGCATTCTTCTATGGCACCCATGATATTTATCTGCTGGGTGTTGCTTCTGCCCTTCCACAGATTAAGGACACTTACAAAACAAAAAGTCCCACTTCTTTGTTCTGCCCTGACCGTCCTTCCTCAGGTGAGGAAAAAAAAAGCCTCCAATTTAAAATGAAGAGATCGACTTGCTATAAATTTAGCAAGTACTTCCTACAATTTTGTACCATGCAGGGAGTGCCACAGTACTGAGGTGTTATTAAAAAATAAGAAATATCTGAGCAATCAGTGGCTGCAGTTGAGACCGCAAATGGAGTGCTACAGTGCTTAGGTTCGACTGCAAATGCAATACTGGCTTTTAAAAGTCAGTGTTGCACTAAAGAGCAATCAGATTGGGATAAGACCAATGGATGATTGTGACCTCAACACTTTGTGCTCAGGGCTGTTGCCCTGTCCGTCCCGCCTTGGCTAAGTTTCTGCCCATATTCTTCATCTAGCTGTTAGCAAGCATTTCAAGAGCAAGTGCCATCATCTGTCAAAAGCTGTTTTCTTTCCTTATTTATGGTGGCATTCTGTGGTTTCATACAGATATGGGGTTTCCCATGTGCACGTCCTAATACTCTGACCACTTTTTTATTTGCAGAAAATTTGGAATGAGCCCTTCATCCTCTAAGGAGCTTGTTCTTGATGCTCTGTTTCCCTCAGTTTTTTCCTGGACTTTATACACTGTTGAAATGGATAGATACCTGACACCTCTGCCATTGAGCTTGAAGGTTCACAGTATTCTTTTTTCCATCTGGATTTTTGCATTAGATATAGCCAGAGTACTTTCATTTCCCCTACTTTTTGTTATTTTCACGCCCTTCAAAGTTCTCGTAAATTCTTGACATATTTATCAGTAAAACACAGGTGTTTATACCCTGGAAAGAAAATGAAATACCTGTAATGAATGCATATGTGTCAATATGTGATCCAAACTCTGTAGATTCAGTAGCATGAAAAGGATCAAACTGGATGGATCAAGATTCAGAGATCAACATTATCATAAACTATTCATCTCAGTGTACATCTCTAAACATATCTACATCTAGAGGCATGTTTCAATATTACAATCAAATATTATAGTTCTATAATACTTATACAAGATTCTAAAGAGGTAGATCCCAAAATGTTTAAATATCTGAAAAGGTAGTTCATCAAAGTATCTATATCTATATCTATATATATATCTATATCTATATATATATATATATATATATATATATATATATATATATATATATATCTTACTTTGAATTTAAATTTGTCAGTCTGCTCATTGTGTGTGTGTGTGTGTGTGTGTGTGTGTGTGTGTGTGTGTGTGTGTGTGTGTGTGTGTGTGATAAAGAACATTCATATAAAATATCCTCTTGCTTGTTATACCTTTACTGAATAAGTGAGCACTTACTTTACCCCACAGCTCATTGTAGCCTATACCACTGCTCTCTAAACATATTAATTCCAAGATCACATCAAGTTGTAAGAAGGATCACGGAAGAAGAAACTGCAAATGAAAAAAAAAAAAAAACAATAATCCAAGCAAACTGTGTAGCCCAGGTGAATAGGAAGAAATGTACTCTACTTGTGAAAAATGCCAAGTAGACACACAGAGAACCAGAAAAAGTAAATTAGCCCAAAAAATGCAGTAAGGCTGTGATAAAAATCCATTCTGAACACAAGTTGAAAACAAAGTTTAATACAAATTATAAACAAATTAAAAAACAAAGCTAAGCACATTCGTCTCTTATCACTTCAAAAGTGACTTCATCAAAACTGTATGCAAATTCCTTAATCCAGTTTAAATAACCTTGTTCACTTCAAGTAATTCAAGTCTTAAACATACAGTGGTAACAAAAAAGAATACATGTTATATAATTAAACAAAAAACAACACAGACCAGCAGACAATGGTGCCCCTTAAAAAATATGTACTTTAATTCTAAATGATGCCAAAAGGCACATAAAAAAGGCAAAAAGCCTTTGTACTGTAGGCATTTTGCCTTTTTTATGTGCCTTTTGGCGTCATTTAGAATTAAAGTACATCTTTTTTAAGGGACACCATTGTCTGCTAGTCTGTGTTGTTTTTTTGGTATGCTTTTTGAGACCTGGCAGTTGCCTTACATGCAGGGACTGTGCTTTGATATAATTAAACAAACCATGATAGCATGAGTAAATGGATTCCTATCAGATGACTGAGTTGCAAAATGCCGAAGACCATATACTTGAGACCATATGATCAAAGTCTTGCAATCTCAAAAAAAAAAAAAGTGAAAACATGAAATTAAATAACACTTCTTACAGTGACGTTTTTGCAGGGGGGCTAGCCCCCCAACACCCCCCACCCCCTGAAACTTAAATGTACCAACTCCGAGATCGCACTACAGTGAGGAAAACAGCAAATCCCAAGTTCTGTGCTGTACAGCGATCTCAATAGAAAGTGTTCGAGGTTGCAAGACTTTGATCTTATGGTCTCAACCATATGGTCTTTGGCATTCTGCAACTCGATGATCAGATAGGGACACGAGTAAATTCCTTAGTAAAAATATATACAGTCATCCAAATTATTGAATAAAAATCAATAAATGTTGTTGATGTTGTTGTGTCTTTCGGCTTATCCCGGTTAGGGGTCGCCACAGTGGAACTCTGGTCCGCTAATGTTTGGTAGTGGATTTTTACATGCCAAGTTACCAGCCCTGATGCACAGCCTTCAACGAAGGCACGCCCATTCATGTATGCCTCCACACAGAAGACACTCTAGCTGAGAATCGAATGCGACAACGTCTTGCTGTGAGGTGACAACGCTACCGCAGCACCACTACCGCGGACGAATAAAAATCAATAAATATGTATTAGAAAAGTAAAACAATGCATATATATATATATATATATATATATATATATATATATATATATATATATATACACATATGCACACACACATTTATATATATTTATTATAAACATCTATAAATTCAAAGTGTGATACAACTCTAATATGCTTAAAAGCCTTTTGAGAGTTATTGGACTAAATGGCTTATAACAGGACCTGTGCCTTGGCCCAATATACTGTTAATTCTAAGCAACCATATAAAAATAGGTATCTCATACATAGAAAGTAATTTCAAACTGTCTGCCATAACCTAACTTAAGCACATTTAAGGCAAATGTATACCTATCAAGCACTTTCTTAAGTCATTTCAAAGACTTACAGTTTTAGTACCATAGGAAAGTTTCTGCCATTCTGCTATGCTCATAGATATCTTTCC
Organism: Protopterus annectens; assembly: GCF_019279795.1. Classification (NCBI taxonomy): domain Eukaryota; kingdom Metazoa; phylum Chordata; order Ceratodontiformes; family Protopteridae; genus Protopterus; species Protopterus annectens. The sequence goes on from NC_056729.1 coordinate 905,883,164, forward strand.
CAAGCCTGTTCTTTAACAATCTGTATGTGTTGATGCTAACATAAAAAATGTTTTGGGTAATACTAAGCCTAAATTACAATAGAAGTTTCTCACAGTGGAAAGTTTCAATGACAACTTTTTAATCTTAAACAACAAAGCAGACCAGCACTGCAATATGGGTGGAATCACTTTATTCACCTCACAAACCGGTTTCGGCTATGTAAGCCTTCATCAGTATAAATAACCAAAATTGCATCATACATTTAAATAGTAACAACTTCATTCTGATTAGTCAACTACAGACAATCATTCAAATCTGGTGGGAACAACCCACCTAGCCTGATAATCCAACTTTTTTTTCTTTTTGATCCAGAAGCATGTACCACCCTACTTTATTATTTCTCCTTAAGCCAATTTTATCAATAATAGTGAAATACAATTTGTCTGTCTGATGTGTCAAAGTATGTTTGTATAAAGCATTAGCTGTTTTTTTTTTTTTTTTGCATCTGATATCACTAAAATGTTCTGTTATTCTAAGCTTTAAAGGACGAGAAGTTTACCCAATGTAGAAGGCTGAACAGGTACAGGTGGCTAAGTATGTTACCCAATCTGTATTACAATTTCCGAACACCCTAATTTCAAAAACCTTTGAAATATTTGTTGTAGTAAATTGCTCAGCTTTACATAAATATTTGGAATTATTGCAATGACCACAAGGCTGACTGCCCTTTACCAGATACCCCCCAATGAAAGTTGTCCTATAGTACAACACATTTCATTACTCTTTTTATAATGATTGAACCAGACTCCTAAAGTTTTCCCAAATCAGCAAATAATAAAAGCTTTATTCAAGAAAATAAAACATCATAAGGTATTTGAGTGCTTTCGTTCATTAGCTAGTGTTACATGGTTGAACTTCTTCAGAAATACAATTCTTAACGTGCAGGTTCATGCATTTAAGACTTTTCTCTGGCTATTCAGGGGGAGGGGTTAACTCTGCTTTATCTGATCCATTTTAGTAAGCTTTTTACATTTAGGTTCGCATTCAAGCCTGGGGACGTGTCAGCCTGGATGTCATCTGCCATCTAAGTTCTCTGACTTCCAGCTGGGGGTTGGTATCACCGTGGGGGATGGTAACTGTTCAGGATTATGAAGAAGAATTTAGTCCAAACTGGGTTGGTATATTTGTGTTTTGCTAGAGCATTTTTAGTATCTTGGTTTCTAATGGCTTGGTAGTGTTCCTTGATTCGGTCGCTTAGTTTTCTTACTGTTTTGCCTACATAGTAAGCTCCACATTGCTCGCAGACTGTTAGGTACTGTCTGTAGTGTTGCAATCGACTACTTGCTGGAAGGTGAAAATGTGCCTAGTAGGGTTACCACCTGTCCCACTTTGCGAGGGACAGTCCCTCTTTGGGCAGTTGTGTCCTGACAAAAAATATTAAAAATGGCAAATGTCCTGAGATTGTAGGACATAATTATGACCCATATGTTATGTAATAGTTGCATAAAATAATTATTTCTGTATCTAAAATACCTAAATGTTACAAGAAACAGAATAAGCAACTAAACCGCTACAAGAATAATCTTTTATTTAGGCAAAAAAGTAAAGTTCTATCCTTTGTACTGACCGTGGGTATGTGTTGGCCTGTAAAATCTGATGTGTGTTCCGAAAATGTCCCATCTTGGTCATTTGAAAAGGTGGCAACCCTAGTGCCTAGGGGATTTTAGGGTGAAGTGTTCCCCTTTGACTATGTACTGGCAGCAGATGCATTTGCCACAGCTGTACATGGCAGGAGGCCTCTGATCATTACGAGTGGTGGTTGGGGGGCTGTGTTGAACATAGCCTTAAGAGATAGTGTTCTCTTGTATCTGAAGGCTGGGGAAAGTTGCAGTGCTTTTTGCAGTTCGTAGCTGCTTTTAATGGTCTCTCAGTTGTTTGTCATTATAGTTCTGATAGATTCTGAGTCCAGGGAGATTGGCAGGGGAATCTGGTGCTGTCTTTGGAGGCTGTGTTTCTCTTTGTGTTGTGGAACCCATATCCTAATATTGGATGGTATCTGAGGAGTCTGTTATCTGAGATCTCCCTCCGGATACTGTTGGTCAGATCCATGGGGTAGTGCTTGTCAATGAAGAGCTTGGCTAGGAAGTAGCATGCTTGTATGACTGTTTCCTCTTTGCTGACCATGCCACTTAACCGCACAAATTGCCCCTTTACTATGTTCTTCTTCTTCATGAAGAAGGGGTGTTGGCTGGTGTAGTCGAGGTAGTTGTTGCAGAATGTCTGTTTCCTGTGTATGCTGGAGGAAAATTTTTTTGAGACCGGGTCTAGGGACAGCGTGACATCCAGAAATTGGACTTCATTCCCTTTGCCTGAGAGGATGAAGTCCAAGAAGTCTATTCTGTGGTTGATTCTGTCTAGAAAGGGGTTGAGTTCCCTCAGGGAGTCCGTCCCAGAAGAAAAAGATATTGTCTATATAGCGTTTATATAGACTGGTGGACTCGAATCCCGCAAGGTTGGTGAAGCTGTCCATCTCCCACCAGCTTAGGACTAAGTTGGTATAAGCTGGTGCCATTTTGGCTCCCATAGCCACCCCTTGGAGTTGCTGGTAGATCTGGCTGTTGAAAGAGAAAAACTTATTTTCCAGTACTATTTCTAGTAGTGAAATCCATGTGTGGACTTGGCATGGTGGGGTTTGGGTGCAGTTGGCTAGATATTTTCCCACACTGTCTAGCCCCTGTTGGTGGGGGATACTGGGGTACAGTGCCACTACATCCAGCGTGACAAGGGTGCAGTGGTTTATAATTGGGGGTAGCTGGTGGATAGCATTTAGGAATTCCCAGGAGTCTCTAAGGTAGAACTGGGACTCCTGAACTATCAGCTTTAAGTAGTAATCCAGAAGCGCCAAGATATATTCTGTTTTGGTCTTTTTAGACACTACTACGTGTCTCAGGGGTGGGTTGTTAGGGTCTTTGTGTGTTTTTGGGATCCCAAACATTTTCCCAATTTGGGGAGATGGTACTGTAACAGAAGTGAAAGAAAACTTCTTTCCAGTGGAAAGAATTTTTCTTTCACTTCTGTTGATAGTGAAAAGGGCCTCACAGCCAGCTCACTTGCCAGTTAACAAATACACAAACAAATTGTCTGTGAAATGAAAATTTATCAGTGACACTGCATTTTTTCAGTAACCCTATCAAATATTAAGTCACATCTTTCAATCAGTTTTTTTACTTTACTAAGCTTGTGGTTCTATGTTTTATAATCTGCTTGTCATCTTTCCCTTTATAAAATTTTACTATAACTGCATTCTTCTACTATTTTCATATTTTAACTTTTTCTAAACAAACATATTTTAAACAATGGAAGTAGAATGCACAAAAATGGCTCGCCTAGCGATTTTATTGCAAAGCTATTTATCAGGTCTGTACAAGAACATAAATGTGATATGAAGGTGTAAACTTTCTCTGTCTCTTTTTGTTTTCTCACAACTGATCATCAGTTGCCTCCATCCCTCTCTTTTCCCAACAGATCTACAAACATTTTCCTTTTCCCTCTGACTATCTCAGATCCATGTGGAGGACCAGTAAGGAGACTGACACAGCTGGACACACCTGGAGACTAACATATTGTTCCCTACTAACTGTTCTTCCCCTTGCATACTCTTGTAACATCAAGGGCCTGACTTACAATGGGACTTGCTTGTGCATCTTCCCACATTTAAGGTGACTCAGCTAATACTACCACAACCCTAACAAGGACAGTCTCTGTGCATCCCCAGCCTCTGCTTGGGATCAACTACAAGGCACATCTGAGTCCACATAATCCCTAGCAGGAAGGGGATGCCCATGCTCCCCTTGTCAGCACCTTGGACACCCAAGCCATTGATTCAACCTGTGTTATTTGGGCATAAACAGGGCTTTATCCCGTTATGCCTTGGTGCCGTCTGAATGGCTCCACATCTTTCCTCAATCTTAATTTTTATAACATCATTTCCCTTGTCCTGTGTTTTTTTAATATATATAAAGACAGTGCATGTGTGCATCTCCTTCTTCCATAGCCAGTTTCTGTTATAGGTCTTTCCTTTTCTGTTTAACTTTTTCTTGATTTATATGTATATATATATATATATATATATATATATGTATATATATATATATATATATATATATATGTGTTTGTTTGTGTCTTTCGGCTTTTCCCGGTTAGAGGTCGCCACAGCGGAACTCCGGTCTGCTAATGATTGGTAGTGGATTTTTACGTACCAGGTTACCAGCCCTGATGCACAACCTTCAATGAAGGCACGCCCCATTCATGTATGCCACCACACAGAAGACAGTCTAGCTGAGAATCAAACGGGACAACGTCTTGCTATGAGGCGACAACGCTACCGCAGCACCACCACCGCAGTATATATATATATATATATATATATATATATATATATATATATATATATATATATATATATATGTATATATATATATATAAATATATGTGTGTGTGTGTGTGTGTGTGTGTGTGTGTGTGTGTGTGTGTGTGCGCATGTGTGTGTTCTTTATCTCTGCTAATGGATTTCCCAATGTAATTAACATATCAAATCCAAAACAGTATCACGTTAAAGTGATACTGCTCAATGCCAGAATGCAACAAACTGAACAACCTTAAGGCTGTCCTACATTTATGACATATTCATATGCATATATATATATACTTTTTTTTTTTTTTTTTTTTTTTCAGCAACCCTACTGAACATGAAGTCACATCTTTCAATCAGCTTTCTTACATCACTAAGCTTGTGGTTCTATAATGTTTTATGATCTGCTTGTCTTCTTTCCCTTTATATATGGGTACTATAACTGCATTCTTCCACTATTTTCATATTTTACGTTTTTCTAAACAAACATATTTTAAACAATGAAAGCAGCATGCACAAAAATGATTCACCTAGAGATTTCTGCTCAGTGCGAGAAAGCTCAACAACAAACTGATATATGTCCATATCTGTGTAATTACTGAAACAGATTCAGTGCCAACTTTACCCCTCTCTCCACCCTAAAGGACCAGTCTCAATACCGGAAGAATGCCAGGCACCCTGCATTACTGCAGCACAAGTTAAAGGTGCATTGTCTGAGGCCAAGAATACAGCTTCCATGGGACCCGACAATATCCCTGGCTGTCTTCTCCATGAATTACAAAGTGAACTGGCACCACATATGTGTGCTCTGTTCACTCACAGCCTCACCTCAGGCTTTGTCCCAACTGAATGGTGCACTGTTACTCATCCCTCTCCATAAAGGAGGAGCAACTACAGACCCTGAAAATTATCGCCTCATTAGCCTGACATGTCTGATATGTTAGGCTATGGAGTGCATCACCATGGACCTAATTAACAAGGATATAGGGAATCTACAAACTCTAGATCCCAAGCAATTTGGTTTTGTGAAAGGTAGATCATGCCTGCTCAACCTGGTTGACTTCTTTGAGCCAGTCACCAAAGCGATGGATGGAGGTAAGGCAGTTCATAAGCCTACTTCGATCTGGCCAAGGGCTTTGATACCATTCCTCACTCTGAAATTATTGATAAACTCAACAAACTAGGCATCAACCTCTGTATCATTAGGTGGCTTGCAAATTGGCTCACAGATAGAACACAGTGTGAAAGTAGTGGACTCCAAGTCAGAATGCCCACCAGTCATGAGTGAAGTCCCACAGGGATTGGCCCTGGATCCTCTTCTGTTTGGAATCTACTTCTCAGAAGTCCAGGCCAACATGGAGGGACTCTGGCTGAAGAGATGACTGCAAGCTGGGAGCCATTATTAACTCCCCAAGTAATGCAGACATCCTACAGAAAGGCCTCACTGAGAACAACGACTGGTGTCGAAACCATGGCCTTAAGCTTAATGCCAAAAAATGCGTCATCATCCCCTTTGGGAAAAACTTAGCTCCCACTAATTACCACATAAATGGGAGCCCACTGAACACTGAAGGCATTATAAGAGATCTGGGGACACAGGTTGACAGCAACCTCTCCTTCGACTACCACATTACCACTGTGGTCAGAACGTCCTTCTCATTACCAAGGGTTTTGCATCCAGGAAGAAAGAGGTCATGATTTCTCTCATTAGACCAATCATAGAGTATAATGCCCCCTTTGGCATGTACCTCACTAGACATCTGCAACAGCTGGAGAGGCCACAGAAGTACCTCATGAAGAGGATCCTAGGCTGTAAACACATGTCCTACATGGACAGACTCAAAAAGCTCCAGCTATTCTCTGTCTCTTGACTTACAAAGCCATGTCTGACCCAGCTCTGTTAGAAATGCTACATCTAAAGAAATCTCAATCCCTCCACACCACATGCTCCAGAGTCCTCAACCCCATTACCACAAACAACAGAACATGCTGGAAGAGACTGCCCATGCTCTGGAATAGACTTCCCATAAATGTCAAGCAGAGCACCTCACTAGCTCTCTTCAAGAGAAATCTTGATTAGTGGATGAGAAATAGAAAGTTTACCCCAGGGATGACTCCAGTGGCTCTACTTAATAGAGGCACTGGGTACTAATGAAGGGTGGCACAATGCCAGGGCACTATTATGGGCTAGACTTGTAAATGCCACAGGGCCATTAGCCTAGTACACACCTATGAACCTATGAACATATGAAGGTTCAGAAAGCACTACCCCCTTACCTGTTTTTTTTTTGCCTGCCATGCCTTCAGAACTAGTGGCAACAGTGATGGAGTGCCCATGTTTTATAGGGACTATATCATCTTTAGGCAGATTCTCCAAGACCCACAAATGGACCTTACTGAGCTTGAAACCATACCAAACAGGACCAACATCAGTTTGCAACCTGTTGCAGTACTCCCACTATGTACCCTGAAAATCATGTAGGGTTCTTAAATATACTTGATGAACTCTGTTTAAACAAGGCTGCCATCATTTTGCGAGGCTTTATCTATCCCTCAATAAACTGGAGTACTTATACCTCAAATTTAGGACATGCCAAAAAGTTTTTAGGTTTAATAAACAAAAACTGCCTAGACCAGATTGTTAATAAACTCACTCTATTTTACATAAAGTTGTTGATCTGGTCTTTAAGAATAAAGCTTATTAATGTACTATTCCCCTGGTATTTCATTCCCTGGTTATGTTAGATAAACTGATGGCATTCATCTTCAAAGTCTCTAAACCTACTGAAACCAATAATCAAATTATATAACAAAATTTCAAAATTTACTTTATAGCAGCATCACCCTAGTTGTCACCACAGCAGACAGCTTCACAAAGAAGTTTTTTTATCCAGTTCGATAAATATATAGAAATGGCTGTACCAACCAGATCTAAATATAATGGGAAATTTAAAAACCAACCACTCAGGTGGTCCACCAACATAAATAAAATCTATAATAAAAGAAAAAAATCTCCTTAAAGTATGCAACAGATTGAAAGACCCTCATATTAAAGATAACATCAGAAAATTGACTAGAAACTTGAAACAGTACTCCTAGGTCTACTAAAGGAAGCCATAGGTTAGCATCTGAAGCAAAGGATAATTAGAAATCCTTCTTCGACTACATTAGGAAAGTAGGAAAGAGTACCCAGCATTGCTGTGAATGTATTCATGATGACAGTACCTACCCTGATCCAGTAGATGTTGACAACACGCTTGCAAACAAATTCAGTGCCAATTTCATGCCAGGGAAAATGAGCTAAAGCACACTTATCAATGAATCTCTCAGCCCCCCCCCCCCCCAAATCATCACTAAAGAATGTGTACTGAAGGTTTCTACCAAGACAAAGGATGCTTCCTCCGTGGAACCTGATAACATAGCTGGCTGTAAAACAAACAGCACTAAACAGGCCCTGGCAGAGCAACTCCTTAAACTAATTAACCTGAGTTTATCCCACTGTCTCTGTCCTTGAAGTCTGGCACACAGTAGTGATGATATCATTCCACAAGGGTGGCCCCACAACTGCCTCCTGAAATTATAGGCCCGACAGCTTGATGTGTCTTATTTGCAAATCCATAGAGCACATTATAACTGACTTTATAAACTATGATATTAAAAATGTCATAGGACTAGACCCACAGTGATTTGGTTTTGTCAAGAGTAGACTCTGTCTAATGAACCTGGGACTTTTGACACAAGTCATACTGTCCACATTGTGTACCCTGATTTGGCCAAGGCATTCAACCCCATCATCCATGCTATCATAGTTAGTAAGCTTAATACAATACAAATATATATACTCTGTATTAAGACAACTAGCAAATTGGCTAAAAAAAGAAACCTACACAATGAGGTAGCAGGTACCTCATCAGAAAGTACAAAGATGATTAATGGTGTCCTGCAGGGGTCAGTACTCACAGCTGTATGAACATGGACACAGTGCTGGACAGAGTCACACATGTGGGGTGCATGGTAGTCGTCTTCCTGTAACAGACACTGATTTTGTGTTTTGGCAGTATGTTGACTTGTCAAATATTAATGATCAACTTGTTGATTTGCCAGTGAGTTTGAGTTGGCGTTTTACAGAGGAACCATGTGAAAACAATTTCACCCTCTTAGTAGGGAATTGTAAATAAAGGGACTTTATAAAAACAGTAACATAGCTTCTTTGAGACTTTCTATGGAAAGAATGAAAGAGATGTTATTTTTTCTCTTTTCTGAGATAGCCTTGTGTTCATTTGAGCCTGCGTGCTGAAATGTGTAATTTCACAAATATTCTTTCTCAGCTGTCATAATGAGCAGTGAAAGTCTAAGATGCAGGCCTTGATGACTGAAGAGCTGAAGTTTATTTTATTTATTTACCTTTTTCATTGAAAGAATACTATTGAAAACTTACCTTTCTGTGTTAGAAAAAAATGGTATTGTAATTTACATTGAATCAAATGCTTTCATAACCAGTTTAATGTCAATGTAAAAAGTCTAAAGCAGCCTTTCTACCATAATCAAGGTGATTATTGAGACTATTAAGATATTGCTTGTTTTGCACAAAACATTTGGAATGTTCTTGTACTTTTGTTTTATTTCTTTGCTTCAAAGCAGTAGACAAAGACACCGTTGGCTGTCAGGATTTTGTTTTATGCAAAATAATAATATAACTTTCTTCTCTCGTGGTTGCTGGTCTTTTCGTTAGGATTGTGTGGCCTAATCTGTATCTTATTCTGAGAATATTTCTGGTTTTGTTACATGCAAGGTAAAGTGCCTTTACCCCATGGTACAGATGCTCCCTTTCCCACTTTCAGATGGATTTTAAAAAGGACTAGTTTAGGAGGTACAGCTTTATAACATACACTAAGATAATTCTACCTGCACCTGTTGTCAAGTAATTTTATGACATTGTTTGTAACATAAATTCATAGGAGATTACTAGGCTAATGGCTTAAGAGCCCTTACAAGCCAACCAGTATAACCCAATTTTACCTAATATATGGCCCCTAGGGCAAGAAGATGTAATGGGTTTGTGCCTATACCTTAAGTAATAAAGATTGCCCCTGTGTCCATGTTCGTACAACTGAACATCTGCCAGGGTTTTCTCAAAACAAGAATTAAAGATGCAAGAAATATATCATAGCTATAGAACTTAAAACAACATCCCTTTCATAATGAAAAGGTATGCTTATATATATATATATATATATATATATATATATATATATATATATATATATATATATATAAAATATATGTATATGTATATATATATATATATATATATATATATATATATATATATTTATATGTGTGTGTGTATTCTCTAAGATTTTTGTATGTGTTTATATTTAAGAATTTTCTTTTTTTGATGTGTGTGCTTGTGTGTTTGTGTGTGTGTGTGTGTGTGTGTGTGTGTGTGTGTGTGTGTGTGTGTGTGTGTGTGTGTGTGCGTGTGTGTGTTTAAAATTGTCTACTTTGGCATAGATTGTCCTTTTCTGAATTTGCTCTGGGAAATTATGCAGCCACAAATCATACAGAAAAAAAATTGGCTCTGGAACTGCCATTCTTTAAATGTATAGACAGGAAGTGGTCCATTAATGGCAAACTCTATACAGAACATTGACAAATGAATGCTATACTCGCGCTGGAGATATTTCTAAATGTAATTACCTGCTGCTAGGGAGTCTCTTGAGAATGTCATTTTAATGTACACTCTTACACAGTTGTGCTTTTGTTCTATAATTAAAGGATTTTCTGTAGTCTACTGGTACTGGCATGAACATTACTCTGGTTGAGTTAGTCTCCAAGTTATCATAGCACACAGCTGTGTACTTTTTTAGATTTAGTTTTCATACCCACAGTGCTATGGATTTTCATGAACTGATGTTGCTTCACTGTAGCTGACCTCCATAAAAGAAATTATGGCACTGCTGAATCATGTGATTTTGTCAGTATGCTTGGTATTCTGGCCTGCTGCTTGAAGTAGCCAGTCTGGTGTCTGAATCAGGTGCTTAGGGCAGGCAACGAATGCCAGAAGAAGCAAGCAGTGGGAATACAGGTATGTCTGATAGACCACATTATGTATGACAGAACAGAATGCATGGATGGGTAGACAGTGGGAGGAAGGAATTTCTGCATATCCGAGTTATGACATTATGACTGACAGAGGGATGGAGGGAAGTTTTTTTGGTAGTGCTCCATTGCAGAGTGTAATAATTTTCTATAAGTATATGTTTTTGTAGTGTTATGACTGATCATCTTGTTAGCTATAAAAGGTTTCCATTGCAGACATTTGCAATAATTCTAACATGTTGATTTTAATCTATAGGGACTTTTTCTTACATTATGACAGAGAAGTATGAATACTTCACTGACGGAGTAAAAGTCAGTAGTATGAGAGACGCTTTTTTTGGATGCATTCATGGTCTGAGTTTTTAGCAGAATGTGTCAGGCTGAAGGTCTGATGTATTCATGAGTGGGAGTCTGTGGGTGTGTAACAGGCATGGGGTATATAAGTAAGAATGAGGTCAAGCAGGTTGGGACATCTACTTCAATAAGGCTTCATTATGATAACAGAGAGGTAGATTTAATGAAGTTAAGGAACCACTGCATATATTTTTTTCTTGGTTGTATATATTTACAAGTTAATGGATTGGTAGTTAAATTCATCCAAGGTCACCCAGGATGTATATGCTAGGTTTAGTAGCTAAGTACTACAGCTAGTTGAGGTAGGTGTCATGGTCATCAAGAGACATACATGTGGGTCTATAATTGGCTGCAATATGATAATTGAACTTCTTTATTTATAATAGGATATCCAAAAGTGTTTCGATATTGTTGTACAGTAGAGAGTCAATTATCTGAACTAACTGAGACCTAGGGTAGTTTGGATAATCAAACTGTTCAGATAATCCAACATATAATTGAACCGGATAAAAAAACGTATAAAATCTTGTTATGTCTGAATGCAGGGAATACACTTTTTAACTATTCCATGATTCCAGTGCAAATAAAGAATATTTTTCACACACAAGCAGGCTACAACCTCAAAAAACACACAAAAGCGAATACATATAACATTTACATATTCAGACTTTATAATTTTTCCTACCCAAAAACTTTGGAAGGCTGCATTTGGATAATTGACATTTGGGATAATTGCCTTTCGGATAATCGACTCTCTACTGTACATACTTTGCCATCAGGTAATAGGAATGTGGATGAATACAGTGGGGTAGCCCCAACAATCACTAGATGGTCTGAATGAATGTTAGACACTAAAACCAGTTAACTAGAGAATGTTGTAATTACATTAGTTTTGGTAATTACACAGATGTGCATGTGTTCAAGGCTGAAGATTGGATAAATGTCAGGATTTTCGTCTTATTAAGTCTCCTAGCTTTGAGCATCTAGTATGATATAGACCAATTGAGAATTTGTAAAAATGGAAGGTCTAGAAGACTAATTCTGCATAAAGTATCTCTACTGGAGTAAAAAATGTCCTAGCTAATATATGAAAGCTCTAAGGAGTGAGGTGCAGACTAACCCAGGCAAAGCAGGTGAGACTATTGTTGATCACCTCCAGCTAATATAGACACTGGATACCCCTAGCAATACATCACATACTGACATGGTTGTTAAAGTCAATCATTTTTGCTTTGAATTTTCACATGGCATCATTCCACGTGAAAGCAAGATGCTGCTGAAATCCAGCTTCTTCCCGGCACGCAAGTGCAGCTTTTTCCCTGCACATCCTGGGCTTTACATCTCCCCTAGGGTGGGGCACTTAACGTTATGTGTTTATGCATGGGCAGTGACCATGTTTTATGTGTATGTGTATGCTGGGTGAAGAGATCCTTAGGCTGTAATAATAACAGGAGTTTTAGGAGTTTTAGCACCTGAACGGCAGCTGTTGCTTTGTCCTTGCTCAGTCTGGTGACTAGAACACTCGTGTATCCTTCAATGGAGTCAGCTGTAACCAGAACACTGTGGAGGATGTCAACCTACTATGATATCCTTTAGGGTCTAGTCATATAACCTAGGTGACCTGTTTTTTGGAGAAATAGTGGATACAGGCATGGTGTAGGGTGTAATGTGTGGATGTGTGGCTAGGTCTTGTTCTGCTAGTCCACTAACTTGGAGGCATAGGAGAGGGCTGAGTCAGAGACTGTTCATGAGAAACCTCTGAATATGCTCCAGCTGTGGAAGGTGCCTGACGAGGTACATGCTAAAGGGTGCATTGTACCCGATCGATTATTGGTATGATGAGGGACGGGTACAGTGGTACTATGACATCCTTAGATCTGGATCCCATGCCTTTTCCATTAACTTCTTCATACTATAGTCCCAGGTTTGATTCCCCATTCTCTCTTACCTATTGTATGATGTTCAACATCTCACATAATTAGACAGTGCTTCCAGATTGCCCCTGAAAAGGTACACTTGTGCTTAGTGAATTTATCTGGTCAACAAAGCTGACTGATAGCTTATCAGTTTGATCAAGAATGTCTGCATAATGCATAAAATTTCAATGAGACTCTAAAGTTTTCCTCATTAACTGATAGAATCCACACTATAGGAATGCATATAGTAGCTAGAAACAACATTTATTATGCAATTAAAAATAACTTTTTACAAAAGGTACTAACTGTAGAATATTGCAGCAAATACTCCCCACAGGCCTCGACCTAATCAATCAAAAATTGCCTCCATAAAATTAATTAACCATTAGAGAACATAGGAAAATGTTTCTATATAGAACTTGTCCAAAGAGAAATATAAATACATAAACATTATAATGCATATTTCATATTCTGTTGATTATTCTGACCTTTAGTTTCTAAGATTTCCACTTCTAAGAAATGCTATGCACTATTATAATTTAACATTAGGAAGTGTATGCATAATAAAATATTTTAAACCACTAGGGTCAGAAGAATGAGGTAGTGCAAATGTTATTTTATTTGTTGACATTTGTTTACCAGCAAAGTCTGACTGAGCAATGTCCTTTTTCTAGGTGGGAGGTTGGCATAATGGTAAAGGTGTTTACCTTACAGACCCAAGGTGCAGGGTTTGGTTCTCACATGGGGTAATTGGCTATGCTTAAAGTGGTCCATAAGGGCAGTTAGCCTAGTGTTAATCTATGAAGCAGATGCCCGAGGAGAAAAGATCCATTATATAGACATCATGGGTATCATTTGCACAGTTTTGTCATTTACAGGCAGTTTCATTCATGAGCAGCAGTTCCATTATTTAGTCATCCTTGACATCAGTTACAAACAGCTTAGGTTAAAATAATACTTACATGGGTTGTATATGATTATTATTTTTTTAATACAGAAAAGTGTATGCAGTGTAGTATCATCAGTGTGCATAGATTTGCAAGAATATGTGTTTGTATAAAGACTTGTTCAAAATCTAGGACACAGGAAGATAAGATAAAGAGTCATAGCAACCTAAAGTCAGGAAGGAAGGAAGGCAGGAGGAACAACAAAGGTAAAGGAGATGAAATGATTAATTAATTATCTGCAGCAGAGTTGTGACATAAATATCCCTAATATGATTCTGCATCCTTAGTCTTACCTTGATAGACTGACTTGCATAATATTTAAGGGGAGGATAGATTTTTCCATAAACAATGCTAATATGATAAAAGTTTTCGTAGTCTTGTGTTACAAATGTATGCCCATTTATTTCATGTCAATTAATAAGATCTGCAAAAGAACTTAAAGAGCATCCTTTATATAAAATCTTGGCAATTAGATCAGTAGACTCTTTGAGCAACATACCTAAATGGACAGAATAATCCATCAGGCAGAGTGAATTCCAATGCGAGATTTGAGGAGAAGTCCTCATAATACCACAAATAGCCACATTACTTGGAACATTTTCTCTGTGTTTTTTTTACATTTTTTTTAGTGCCATCTCATAGAACAGAGCATACCAGGCTGAAAAAAGTAAACGTCCCTTGTCAATTGACAAAACGGTAGAACTGGAAAGAAAATGCCACTTATCAGGACACCTATCATCAAGAACATTTCTAAGAGATTTAATAAGGCACATCATATTGTAAACTTTCACTCTCAAGAGGGTAATGATCTCCAAAGCTACCTGACAGAAGTCTTCCTCATCAATACAAATTCTTTGGGCCCTAATTAATTGCCCACATAGATTCCATAGCAAGTTGTGGGTGAGCACTGAAATCCAGCAAATACATTAATGTAAAAAGCTGGCTTCCTAAACAGGTTTCTTGCTGTACTGCCTTTCTTTATATACCAAAGCAGATCCACATACTCAATGGAAGAGCATTATATCTTAAAAGCAAAACCAATACTAAATCTTTCCACCTTTAACCTTTCAAAAATATGAAATGCAGCTCTTGTGTGCCTATCAATGAAAATAAATCATCAGTATAATGACTATAAAACATGACATTCTCAGAAAAATACAAGTCATTTGTTTTTATAGTCCCATAAACAAATTAGCATTACTGGATGCAATTTTTGCATGCATAGTTAACCCCTGCACTTGCAAAAAAAATCTCCATAAAGGTGAAAGAAGTTATTAATGAAGCAAAACTGATCCAATGATACAATGAAATTATTTGCAAATGCTTTATAATCTTCTCCTGTATCAAGTATGTCTGATAATTTGCATATGTGATACCATGAATACTAGAAACACATATCTTGTTCTTGAACTTGTCAAGGAGGTTGTTGTCAGTAGAGTTGGGAATTCATCTGCAGCTCTGCCAATGGCTTCCTCTAGATGGAGCCTGGACCTGTAAAAGTCAATTTTCCTCTTAAAAGCTGGAGGCTGACTATCAGATTCTAGGGAAGGACTGTTAGAAGTATCATTAAATGGCATTTATTATTCTGTGGTGGTTGAGAGTCTGAACTACTTACTGTCCAAAAACTCCATTTATCTCTGTTTGGGTGAGGGGCCCTTCCTTTGCATCCATTTTACAATGATTGTTCAAAAAGATTAATATTTTCACATAGTTTACAGCTTTAGGAAATGCAGATGAGAGAGGGGTGGTTCCTTGTTCATCTGAAACCTAGTTGTGAGTGTTTCTGGTTATAGTGTGGCTTTCCATAACCGCTTAAGAACATGAAGGAAGTGTATGAGTGAGAGGGCTGTTGCTACATCTTTTTTGTATCCCCAGAAACGTCAAGTTTGAGTTCTTGGGTCAGTGTAAAAGGTGGGAGAAGAATTCTACAATACAGCAAAATACTTCTCTGCAGACTTCTTACAGTTGAATCCCAAAGTTAAATATTCTGGCCATCTATGGGGCTAATGCCCGCACTACCGACATTCAGGACTCAGGCTCTTGAAGGCTAATAATATGCTGCTGACCGCCAATTCATAGATTCCTGGCCTTAAGATGCCCCTAGCACAATTTCTGGAAAATAAACTACTGAGAGAGTTATGGAAAGGTGGGAAGTTTCAGGTGCCTGAGGCACTATAACTTTATCATTAACCCTTTTCCAGAAAAAAATGAAACCAATGGTCAGTGGGAGAGTCTCTTTTAGAAACTGAAAACCACCAATTTTAGCCCTAATTACTGTTTGAGGAGTCAATGTTGCTAGAGGTTTCTTTTCTACAGGTCATCTCTTTTCAAGAAGGATGTTAAAATAACTGTGGCCATTGCTACTGCAGGAGTAACTTGATACAACAGGCCAGGTAATCTTGGCCTTTCATGTCGGCATTTATTTGGTATTTATCTTACTAGGCGTGTTCATACATTTCTCCAGTTTATTAGTTTTACTATCGTTTCAGGGGACACCTTGTGCTCCCTGCTTGTCAGACTTTTCAACCAATAAGTATTTACCTGTTAACTGAGTTGCCAACCAAAGTAGATTGTAGTGATCTAGAAGACAGTCGAGTAACTGTTTTGTTATAAGTTGTACAGCTCTCACAAGATTTTGTATTGAGCACTTCCTCTAGCAAAGAAACACTTTAGGCAGTCAGATGGTAATGTTTAGAGGAAGCAACTTCCCACAAAAATGTATTAGCTACTTTTTGAGGCATCTTTAGATTAAAAACACATCAAAGTAAATGTAAATACACCAAAATAATCAAGCAAATCATTTAAATCGAAAGGACAAAATACTAAATGCTGACATGACTTTGAAAATGGGACCGAGTGACAAACTTCCAAAACAGTCAAAGTAATAGTTCATTTCAAGTGGTTAAATAAGAACTGAAGATGGTGTAGGATAAACTTTCTTTTACAACTGGACTTTCTACTGTGCTTTAACAGGGCAAACCTGGAATGTTTGACTGCTAAAGATCTGTTTGGAATACTCATATCCTGCATTTCTAGACTCCACAGACTTATCATGAATTCCCCTACCAGTGATCCTCATGATAAAAGTCTGGCATGCTAAGTTTGTTGGTAAGAATGCGTACTTACTTAAACTTTCTAAGATGTAGATCAGAATGTTTTGATGCATGTTTCCTTTGTTTCACTACATTCTGTCTTTTCTTTGCACCTTCTCCTATTAAAGATTGGAGATTTTTTAAACACTTTTTACTCACTAATTTACCCTACAGTCTTCCTACCCAGTGCCCCATGTCCACGCCAGGTCTACCAGCTTCTCTGTTTCCCAGACTTTCTCTGACTATCACTAAGGGCATCCTTTGGGTCGTAGCCATCATCCTCAGTTGGGGATATTTTTTTAACCTAGGACTTACCATTACATCCCGTCTACCATTGAGGTAACACTGTAACATCCATGGGATGAGCATGCAATAGGGGTGTACAATGAATCACCTTGCCTCCATGGAAGCTCTGACATGCACACCCTTCTCCCTCTTGGACTATACCTCCTCAGCACATATTCCCAGTTTCCACTGGGGATTGCCACAGAGAATCCCCAAATAATAGTCCCACTCCTCAGAATGGGCACCCTTGTCCTTCCTTTGTTTCTCCATCAGTTACCCAAGCAACAAATTGAACTCAGGTCAGCTGGGCTGTAGTCAGGGCATTATCCCTCTATTCCACTGGAGTGGCAAGATTAGTGAATTCTTGTAGGGCTCTTTCACCTATAAATGCATACAGGTCTCCTTCCTTCAGTATACATCATTGTTATTCAGAATTTTACTTCCCTGCTCATCTTCCCTTAGTTTTGCAGAAGAAAACTTATTTGCTCAGGACCTTGTGGTAGTTTTCTTCATCATTAAGCATGCATTATTTTCTATTACTTTACAGTCTAAAAATGCTAGCCTTGTTTTTATTTTTTACTTTCTTTTTCTATCACAGATGTAACTAAACTATATTGCTCCTTGTCTTTTCTCTAAGCGTATCTGAACTGTCCCTTCTTAACACAGAATGTTTTTGTCCCGATATTTTTACATTTTTCTTCTAACCATTGCTTATTACTCTTCTGTCTCATTTAAGTTGTTACTGTATCAGCACAGTGGGCAGCCCTGGTGGTGCAGCAGTTAGCATTGCTGCCTCACAGCAAGAGGTTCTCCGGTTCGATCCTCAGCTGGGTTGCCTTCTGTGTGGAGTCTGCATGTCCTCCCTGTGATCATGTGGGTTTCCTTCGGGTGCTACAGTTTCCTCCCACATCTCAAAGATATGCAGTAGGTGGATTGGACACTCTAAATTGGCCCTAGGTGTGCGTGTGTGTGCCTTCTGTGAAAGGTTTGGTGCCAGGCTGGCAACTCAACACTGTAAAACTCCACTGCCAATCATGAGCAGACAGGTAATCCACTGTGGCGACCCCTAACCGGGAAAAGCCAGAAGAAGAAGACTGTATCAGCACAGCCATAAGGAATTTTTGGAACTTTGTAAAGTTAGACTTCTTTTTTTTTTTTTCACTTACCCTGATTAAATTCAATTCCTTCTCCTATCTGTACAACAAATAGTACATTTTATATTCTATGCTGTAGCAGTAATGCATCACAATCTCTTTTTTGGACAAAATTTGCAGACCCTAATAATAACTATAAAGTATTAACTGAATTTTTTAACATATACTATGTGTGCAAACAATTTATATCAATTAGCATTTATTAGCAAATGTAAGATTAAAAAGGTATACAAAAAATAAGCATGTAATGATACAAAATATAGGATTGTTTTTCACTATACAGAGATAAGAACCTCCATATATGACAGGAATAAAAATGTGGCTTCTTTTAAAATTTCTCAGTGAGGAAAGGTTATATACTAATAGCAAATTTAATGTTATAGTCCTGGGATTGATTCCCTCAGTGTCCTCTTATAAACTGTGTTAAATCTGATCAAGTCATTTAGCCAGGCAGTGCTACTGAATTATCCAGTGGGCTTACCTCATTAGCAAATAAATAAAAAGGTCTGTGATGGTCAATTTAAGAGTTAAAAGGATATCTGTGAAACTTAAAATCCTCGTTATTGCCGTCTTTCCAGTAAATA
Source organism: Protopterus annectens (assembly GCF_019279795.1). Lineage (NCBI taxonomy): Eukaryota > Metazoa > Chordata > Ceratodontiformes > Protopteridae > Protopterus > Protopterus annectens. The sequence continues at coordinate 905,901,989 of NC_056729.1, forward strand.
TCAAATGAAGGGATTTTTAAAAACTTGATTCATTCTTCTTGCCAAATTTTAGGATGCCATATAAATGCAAACATTTCATTTTAAATATGAAGTAGATATATTGCCAATAATAGATAAATGTAATTTTGCCAAGCTTTTTTTACAGAATTATGCAACTGTCAGATAGAAAAACAATTTTGTACTGTCTTAATAAAATAGATATGACCTACCCCAAGCTACCATCTTGCTCAAACCCAGATCTATAGTACAGAAATCATATACAGCTCTTTTTTATTTCTTTTTGGACCACCCCGTGGAGCAGCCTATCGGTTGACACTGGTTGCTGTCCTTGATATTGGATGTCAGGACTTGGGAGTCAGTCCTGACCTCCCACAAACCTAATCTGAAACCCCACCATTGCCTAGGAGTCATTTATGCATTGCAGTAAAGCATCAAGCTTACAAACCTAGGGACTTTTTTTAGTTACATGCCCAACCCATATCTTTGCCCCAGTGCCTGTCATGAATGTGCCCTTGTTATATTGTAAATATGGGATGCATACCAGGTACCACAACTACAGCTACCATCCCTGCTAATGGATCCTCCCTTTCCCCAGAATAGACAGGCCAGTAGAATACCTATCCCTGCAATCAGCTCCTCAGATAGCAATCTCATTAGCTGAACCCAGTTTGCCTCAGCGGCAGTCAGAAGCCCCATCCTGTGCTCCTTGTAGCAGACATAAGCAGCTCTTTACCTTTCTCTGTATTTATAAGCAGTGGTTATCTATTTAAATTATGAAATTAGGAATGATGACTCATACTTTAAGATGCAGTCACATATTTTTTTACTGGAGGCAGCTGTGCAGATTCTGATTTTTCTTTCATGCTTGTGCTAGCAGGCAGCTTCTAGACAGATATTCAGAATGATCCTAGGCTATTGTACTGAAGACAAGTTACACAAAGTGCTACAATCTCAGTAAAAGTAACTAAGTAAACATGAAGTATGGTTTTAACATGCAAAGTCACAAAAATGGTCATTGCAACCACTGCAGACACCTAAGCAGCACTTCTTGTAAGGGTGCAATGCCACCACCCCATGGCCACTATACCGAGGGCTATGTCTTTTTTTACCATGTAATTATTATAATCATAACAACCCTAATCACTGACGTCATGGCATGTTGGAAAAGACATTTCTGCAGTCATGATTGGATTGGCATATATTGTTAACTGAGAAATCACAAATTAAAACATGACTAGAGTTCTTCTAATTAGAGTATCCACCACCTTAAGAAGGAGTTTAATGCACTACATCTGATCCACCTGACATTATGTACACAATGTACATGCCATTAAAGAATTAAAATGGTTGGAACTCCCACATTACCTCCAATACACTCAACTAACTCTTGCTCATAAATTAATATACAATTCAAATAACTACCCATCACTACATTCTATTGTACAATCCTACATCCCAACCTGAACTCTTCGTTCTACTAATAAACAGCTTCTTAGCATATACAAACCCAGTAAGAGAGCTGGACAAAGCTTCTACTCTTACTTCATAGCAAAGCTATGGAATGCCCCCCCCCCCCCCATAACACAAATTGAGTCTATGAAAACCTTCAAAGTCACCCTACAAGTCACTTTCTTAATAATCACATCTGTCCTTGTGATCACAATTTCATACAACCATAAACCACCACCAATGAGTTTACTAACTAGACTACCCCTTTTTTAGATCAGCTGAAATACTAGTAAACCAATTGTACCTCTGTGATTTTCTCTTAAACAGAGTATACTAATAGGTTCATAGGTTCATAGGTTCATAGGTTCATACTAGGCTATCTGCCCTAGGGCATTTATAAGCCTAGCCAGAGTATGTTTGGCTTTCGCCACCCATTTTAAATTAATTTTGCTATGCCCTTTTTCGAGGTTAGTATACTGTGCCTCTGTCTAACAGTGACACAGAAGTGATAGTAAACCTATGATCTCCCATCCACTCATCAAGATTCCTCTTGAAGAGAGTCAATGAGGACTCTGCCTAACCTGGACTGGGATTTTATTCCATAGTGAAGGGAGCCTCTGGTTATGAATCTGTCCCTCCAGCATGTCCTATTTATTTCAGTGCTGAGGTTCAAGTCTCGATGGGATTATTTTTTGAGGTGCAGCATGTCCCTTAATTCGGGTTGGACATGGCCTTATCGTCAGGCACAGGTCACCTCTGAGCAGGCGGTATGCCACTGAGTAGAGCTGGAGTTTCTTTAACCGGTAGCATATGGCATCTGTTTGAGCCTTTGATCCTCTTGGTGAGGTACTTTTGGGGTCTTTCCAGTTGCTGCAGGTGTTTGGTAAGGTACATCCCAAAAGGGGCATTGTACTCTATTATGGGCCTGATGAGGGATGAGTATGACCTCCTAATCTAGATGTGAATCCCTTCATGATTAGGTGGGCTATATAAAATGTTTTCTAACCACTTTGGCCACGTGGTTGTCAAATGAGAGATTGCTATCAACTTGGGTCCCCAGGTCCCTAATGGCGTGACGCCTTCTGTACTTAATGGATTACCACCTATGTGGTAATTTGTTTTTGCCAAAGGGGATGACTATACACTTTTGGCATTTAGCTTGAGACCATGGCTCTGGCACCAGTTGTCTGTTTCTATGAGGCCCTTTTGGAGGATGCTTGTGTCGGCTGGAGAGTCGACAGTTTGCAATCATCTGCGACTGGTCAGCCACAGTCCTTCCGTGTTGGCCTGTACCTCTGAAAATATACCAAACAAGAGAGGTCCCAGGACTGAGCCTTGTGGGACGCCACTTGTAACTGGTTTGGAGTCTGACATGGCTCCAGCAATTCTAACCATGTGGGTTCTGTCCTTGAGCCAGTTTGCAACCCATCTAGTGACATAGGGGTTTATATTTAAGCTGGTGAGCTTATCTATAATGCCTGAGTGGGGTATTGGTGGACCACCTTCCCTTCGTCAATGGCCTTGGTGACTGTTTCAACCAGGTTTAAGAGGCAGGATCTGCCCAAGCCAAACTGGGTAGGATCCAGTGTCTTTAGGTCCCCAATATCTTTATTTATGAGGTCCATGATGATCCTTTCCATAGCTTTGCAGACCAAGCTAGTCAGGCTTATGGGATAGTTTCCAGGGTCCGTTGAGGCACCACCTTTGTGGAGAGGGACCACTGTTGCTGCTCTTTGGGTACATATCCTGTAGTAAGGCTGAGATTGAACAATAGTTTTATGTTTGGGTTTAGCTCTTCTTGGAGTTCATGTAGGGGACAGCCTGGGACACCGTCTGGTCCCATTGATGCTGTGTTTTTGGAGAGGGAGAGCAGCTCTCACCTGAGCATCTGAGATGTCAGGGGCAGCACTCTGCTGGGATAGATATTTGCCCTTTTGGTGGGAGGGGTTTGTTTTCGCTGAACCTGTCAGCTAGGATGTTGGCAATGTCTGTGGGATCAGTGTATTTTTGTCATTTGGACTAATTCTGAGCATATCTGGGAATTCCCACCCAGGTTCCTAACATAACTAAAGAAAGCCTTGTGATTATCTTTAGTGTCCTGTGCAATTTAGTGTCTCTCAAGCTGGCCTTTGACGATTTTATGAGTGCCCTTAGTTTTTGCTAATACTGATCAGAGATGCCTTCCCTTTTGGATTTTGCTCTATCATGTAGTAGCTTCCTCCTTCTATTGTATAGTTTGTTTATGGCTGGGGTCCACCAGACAGGTCGTCTGCCTTTGGAGGATTGGGTCTTGGTTTTATTTGGGATTGCATGGTCCATGCATTCCTGAAGGTGTTCATAGAATGCATTTATAAAGGATTCTGCGGTCTGGGCCGTATTTTCCACAGGCCGGGGCTTTGAAGGATTCCACCTCGGTTTTGAGGAGTGTGAAATTTGCTTTAGAGAAGTTTTTCACTGTGGTTTTCTGGGCAGGGGGTGGGTCGGGATGTGAATATCCAGTGAGATCAGTTTATGGTCTGATCCTACCAGTGAGGGATACACTTCTGGTCTGGAGCATAGAGTCCCCATGTTGGTGATGATCAGGTCCAGTATGTTTTCCCTCTTGTGGGAGTGGTAACAAGTTGTTCCATAGCATTTGAGTTTATGAATTCTAGGAACCTTTGTGTTGGAGCTAGAGTAATGCTCCCAATCTATGTTTGGGTAGTTGAAGAGTATAATGGTGTTTGGAGAGACCTTCATATTTTCCAGTGTTTTCAGGAAGGCCGAGTGGGGTTCCTGGGTTTGGGAGGGTGGTCTGTAGCAGGCTATAAACTGGAAGGCAGTTTTACCCACTGTTAGTTGCACATGGATAGTCTCTGATGCTTCGTGCTTTGCCACCAACCTGGAGGTGTGGGTATCTTTGATGAATATCGATACTCCCCTCCTTTGTGGTTCGGTCCAAGTTTGTGGCCGAAAAGCATGGTATGAGGTATAACCTGGTAGTGCTGGGGTGCTCTCGGAGTCCTGAACCAGGTTTCTGTTACTGCACAGATATCGATGTTCTCCATGCTAAGGAGAGTTTTGAGTCATCTTGAGGTTTAGACTTCTAGCGTTGAGTAGCATTGCTCTTAGTTTCTTATCCCTTGTGATACCTATGGAGGTGGGTTTGTCTTTGACCCTTGCCTAAAAAGGCACTATGGGGGTAGCAAGAGCCTTTGCCAATATCCAGCCCAGGGTGACAGGTGCAAGCCGTCCCTAGCAAAGCATCGTGGCTTGTCGTGCATATCATCCCAAGCTGACAGGCATTGATCCCCTTTGAATGACACCAATACTTAAGCCAATTGTTGAAACTGATCATCTTGTCTTCATATTGTGGCATCATTCTTGGTGAGGGTAAGATGCTACTCAAGGTCAGGGTCATACCGGCCTGCTAGGGTGGTCACCATGCCCAGAGCTCCTCTATGTCTCTTTTCATGTAGTCAGGGACTCAGGTCATTCACACCAGCATGGACAATGACTGAGTCATATTTGTACTTGCCTTGAGTGACCTGAGTGCTTGTGTTATGTAGGATCCTAGCACCGATAGGCAGCTCACCATGACCATCTCCTTGTTCAGCCTGGTGAGCGGGACGTCAGTGTGCCTGATGATAGAGTCACCTATTACAAGTGTATCAGGTGTGTTGTTTAGACACTGGCTTTGTGAGCTATGTGTTGCATGTGTTTTGTTTTGGGGTAGCAGTTGCTTGGGTGTCTGCTTTGGAGGTCTTTGCTGCTTAGGCAGATTTTTATTTAGAGCCTCCAAGTATGTTTTTGTGTGTTTATGTGTTTGGTTTGCTGCTGAGTTGAGAGAGCTTTGCCTCCAGTTTTATTTAATCCTTAAGAAACTTCCACAAGGCATAAGTATAAGCTCCTTTATATTGTACTGGGTATATTGTGTGTCATGATTGTTTATATTGAATGCCCTTAACAAGTTATCCATTTATATACTGTGCAAGTTCTACTGTCGTTTATTTCCACTGCATAATGATATTGTACTCTGCATATTTCTATCACTAAGAAATGCTATTTATATTTGTATGGTTTCTTATTACTGTAAATCTTATCCTGTTGTATAACATTTTTTGTTTAGTTGTTTGCTGTAGTAATTTTTAATTTGTTACTGGAGCTTTTCTTCCCGGGCCTCCACTGAAAATGACTTATTCTGAGCCAGTGGACTTTCCCAGTCAACAAATGTCAATAAATAAATAAATGTATGTTAATTTAACAGAAGAGAAACTCTTAACTACCATATCACATGACAGTTACCGTAATTTATTGATGCATTTATTTCAGCCACCAGATTTAGTCATTGAATCACTTGCATAACAAACATTCTGTAACATGACATATACACATCATAAAAAAGAATTACTCCCAAGCAATACTGCTTATAAAAAGTAGATGACAGTGTTTTCTAGTTCCTATTGTCACAAAAAAGACAATTCTGTCTTACAACTCTACAGCATGCATGGCAAACTTTACTAAATTTTGGATTCAGTATGCCATCTACAGACACATGTGCAGCCACACCAGGGAAATGCAAATAATTTCTTATAAATGTGAAACACTTTCCATGTGTCTGATATACTTTTGAATTATAAAACATATTTAATAAGTTATTAGTAGATTTTAAAGTACACTTTTTCTGCATTTCTTGCAAATGTTATCACATACACAAATTTATATTCACCTGTACACTGTCACATCACTGAAGATGGCTCCATCACAAAGAGGGCTAAAGCCATGAGTGCTCCCTAGGTGCGACATAGATGCTGGAGATGATGCTAGATAGGATGTGAGTGAACTGCAGACATTGGTTCATCCATCATTTGGAAGAGATGCAATAAGGGCTCGGATGTTGCATAGCATCTCACAGAGGATGCCAGCAGTAATAACACGGTGTGATGCTATTATATTACTGCTTCCAAGCAGTGCATGACACTGTTTTATAACCACTAACCAGGCATCAGTTTTGCAGCTCTTGACTGACCACAGTAAGGAAAGAGGTTAGGTTATAAAAGTTGTTAATTTAATACAGCAGACACACCCCTTCTAAGGCTGTTTGTTACCCCATCACATATACAGCTAAACATCCAATAAGGCAGGGGAGCAAAAGGGTTTACCAGTCAACAAGGGGCCTGAGGCCAGACAAATTTTCAGCAAAAAACATGACTGAATCACATCAGCTGTCTTCCATGTTGTGACTTTTGCATTCATGTGAGATAATTCTAGTAAGTGCCTTCCTTTGTTGCCTCATTTTATGGCCAGTGTTGCTCCCCATTGCTGTACTAGAATTGTAGATAATCTTTTAAAACAAATTACTGAAGAGGTAATAATCCAAAATGAAAAGTGCTTTCTTGAAAAAAAAAATTGTCATGCTCAGTACTCAAGCAGATACAGTATTACCATCAAAATATAATGCCAAACATTGCAGTCACAGTCCCTAAACTTACGATGATGTCAGACTTAAATCTGACTGCATGCGTAACTGTAAAATCACTGACTTCAGCAGAAACTACACAGATGTAGTTTGCAATCTGTACTTTAACTCAGTATGCCTTTCACTTGAACCAAATCCTATAAATGGTCTTGACAAAATGGTCTTTGATAACGATGAATTTGATTAACTATGTGGATAGCATGGAAAAAATGTGCTGTTTCAGTTCCTGCTTTAATGAAATGAACATTGACTTGTAGAATCACTCATTTGCATGATTAATTATGAAGGATATTTCTTAATCATATCATCTAGTGACCATATGCAATATACAGTGCCTTATGAGTCTCTGTTTCTCTGAGTCTGAAGGGCCTTGGTGATGTGTGATTCACTGACATTTCATAATGCAAACAAGTAAACTGTAGTGAGATGTATCCTTACTGAAATGGTTTCTACCATTATCCACGGCCTGTTCTGTACAGCTAGGTATGAATAACTGTGGGTCTTTACAACATTTGAAAAGCTTTGACTTGTCTTATGTGCTATAACAGTTGCATAAATTGCAAGTGCACCTAAGTTATGGGACTGAAAGAGTATACTTCAAATATTGAAGAGAATGCTTTAATTAGAGATTTTTAGTGCATAGTAGATCCTTACATCTCAATCTTATCAAGAAACTCGGTGTTCTAGATATTTCATAATACATTTTGTTCACTTATCTTAAACCTAAATGTATTGGATTTTACTTTCTGCTAATCACTAGCCAAAAACACTGTATTAAAATGACTCTTTTTTTTTTGAAACAAGTTTTTTTTCCAGACTACAAAAATTCCATCTGTTAACCATCTTGTATAGTTCATCTTTAAATCGTTTCCCTTTACATGCTACACACTATGGTTATAAAACAGTATGTAGTCAGAACCCTAATAAAATGCACTGCATGTCACTAAAAAATATATTCTGAGTAAAAACATACCAACGAGATCAAAGCGTGTCAAGGATTTTAAGTGTTTCACATCCTTCTGCAGACGTATAATGAAGCATGTGCTACATTCAGTCCCACCATCTAAAATATGTTTTACTGCAATATAAAATAGTAAAATATTTTTTATGTCAATAAAATAAAAGACTGACTCTCAGTACTTTGGCAGATTACTGATTCTGTCCCTGAGAACAAACCACTCCTTTATTCATTGTGTTTAGTGAGGGTTTTGATATGGGGGTTAGCTAATCCTTTAAGGATATAAGGATGAGGTTATAGTCCTTTGCTGAGATGCATTGTCAGTAGCATCTCCCAGTCACTTTTGCATACTCTCTTAGATCAGGAATTTTCTTATTTCTTCCCCCGTACTGATTGAAATGGGAGGGAGTTACTGGTACCTCCCCACTCACCCAAGTCAAAAAAGGATTACAGTACAATTCTGAAACAGCTTAATTCCTAATAAGGAAGTATTATTAGGTGCACAGTACTGCAGGGATTCTCCCAAAACCTACTGGTCACTTCCTGAGAGCCTACACTGCATATCTCCCTGTTCTCTGGTGAAATGCAATACAAATTTTTGTCTGTCATTAAGTCCTTACATTTAGTCTTTTTGTTTGGCAGTACTTCCATATACACTTTACCTTAAATGTTGCACAATGACTGAGATGTGCAAAACCCAATGAGAGTGAATTTCTCTCTCTCTCTCTCTCTCTCTCTCTCTCTCTCTCTCTCTCTCTCTCTGTCACTTCTTCCTCCATGGTATTGAATACATGACATCAACCTTTGGGGTGAGTAGAAGTTGAATAATTGCCTAAGGTTTCCATAACGCTGTCTTACTACACTCCCAACACCAAACTGGATTACTGATGAGCTATATTTGACATCTATCCAGTCTGACGAAGAGAGATATATCCCTTGGTTCTCATTAAACATCGAATGCGTCTTATGGCTACCAGCATTTCCATATTTAGACTTTCCTCCATTGTTCAAAATGTTTTGTGTCGCATTCTGAAGATATGAATAAGTCTATACTCATGTCATTGCCAACGTACCAAAGCCTTCCTCATACATTTGTTGCTTGTGTTGTAGGAAATATGAATAATGCTTGTGTTTAAAAATGAACATGTTTTACTGCAGCAAGGTAGCCACTCTTTGTCATACCTAGGCTCAAAACTCTGAAATAACCTTCCCACACAAGAAAAAGACCAGCCCAAGTAAAAGCTATTCAGAAATCAGCTTTTCATCTAAGTAAAAGAATGCTCAAAGTGGGACTATTTCCTATCACAATTCAGTCTTCTCTCATCTCATTTAAGTACTTACCATTTAGGCCTATAGTGGCCACTGAGGGTTGGTTGATGAAGCCATTCTCTATTTATATAGAGAAATGTATTAGGTCTATTCATGATAAGTATGTGTATGTTATCAGGGACACTACATTCCTATTGGATTTGTTTGAGTATGTAGAACAATCTGTAGATCTAGAGGGGGTATTACTAGTCACCAAGGATGTTCAGTCGTTTTTTACAGTTATACCCAATCAACCTGGTATTGAAATGGTGAGGAGCCTTTTGTGAAAGTGGAGTGAATATGACTTAGTCTTTGTTGGCCTCCTTTGTTTGTTTTTAGAAGCAGTTTTCTAGAATAATGTTTGCATGCTTGATAAGGAATATGATCTGCAGACATGTGGAGTAGTTATGGGCACTTCTTGTGAGCATAGCTACACAAACATGGTGCTTACAGAATGGGAAATCAGAGTTGCTCTACCTGTGTCCCAGGTCCAGTTTTACTGAAGATTTGTGGAGGATTTATTCCTCATTTGGGGTGGTTTAGAATATTAGTTGGACGCTTTTGTATGTATATTGAATGACAGGTCCTCATTTCTTACATTTACGGTGAAATCTTCATTTGAAAGACTTGAGTTTTTGGATGTCCTTGTTAGTAGAGACCAGTGAGGATCACTTGCCAATGATCTTTACATGAAAGGATGTAATAAGAATTTTTTATTTCATCACTCTAGCATGCATCCACAGCACATTTTTAATAACATAGTTAAGGGGACAGGCCATGATATTGTCTAGGCTTTGTGCCGATACTATCTGCGATGCACATTTGAAGCAGAGGTTAATTTGAAAAGAAGGGGTATGTCAAGACCGAGATTGATAAGGGCATGAATGATGCCAGGGTTAAGAGGCACACAAGAGCAAGACCGTATTTTTCCAAGCATGATACCACTTTGAGGGAGGTGAAGACAACTAATGGAAGTAGTAGGGTCACCATTACATATAATAAGAAATAAGAAAGCAGTAAATGAATAACCAACTTTCAAAGGTTATTTATTTATTGCTTTCTTATTTGATCTGTTCAGGGAATGATGATATTTGGTGACCAAAATGTATTTAATGTGAGACATTTTTACAAGTCGGGGATGAAGTTATTATATAAAGTGGACTATGCTGTTTTATTTAGCATTTTAAATGTGAATGGGTATGTATTACTTTTAGACCCTTTGGCACCTTTTTTATTTATTAGGGTATTTAAATGGAAGAGTATTGTGTTTGTGTATTTCACTTGAAAAAGCCCTGCACTGAGTCAGGGTGAAAGCGCTTGTGTGAACTGTTATATTATATTATATTATATTAAATTACTTCATTTAGCCATTTCCTGCTGCTGCCTGGACCATTTATTTATTTGTAGTCCTGGTTGTACGGTCTTCTGCTTATTTTATTTAATTTATTTAGTGTTATGTTTTATTGTGTCTTTTTTATGTGAATTTGTACTGTTTGGTACTCGATTTGAGCTTCTGTTTGACATTTTTGAGTTACCTTAACAGTTAAAGTCATGCTTCAGTTTAGGGATGGACTAGTGGCATGCCTCATTACATTCACACAGTGCCTCTTAGAATGTATGTTTCATACAGAGTCCTTTGCGTTAAAGGGAAATCCAGTGGAATGCTGTAAAGCCTAATGTTAATTATAAAGTGCAGAATGATGACTGATGTTTTGATGGGGTTAGTTTATGTTCCTTATTTGCTCCTTTTTAGGTTGAAGGTATTCATTCTGCCATTTCAACTTCTGATCTGATGTACACTGTTGTAATTCCTTATGAATTAACAGATGTGAGGATTTTTATAAAGAAAGAACATGACATATGTTTTCTATATGCATTTGTGACTCATTGACTGCAGCATCCAATTTTATACAGGAAATTATTTTGTGTGATTGTTTTTACTATGTTGTTATTTTAACATCTTTAGGTTGCTGTTACTGTTTTAAATATTTCAGCTACATTGTCAATTGGATGTATCTTATTGGCTGGTCATTTTTTTATTTTTTTAAGTACTGTTTTGGATGTGCAATAGTTTTTAAGAGTCTGAAGAAGCAAACTGGATTCATGAAAGTGTTTACTCAAATAAAGTATATTAAGTTTTATTGGCTGTGCTTTGGTGCAGCGTTCTTTTTTGTTAAGTAATTATCTTGTTAACTTACTCATTTTTAAATCATCTTCCATTTCCCAGTAATGCTTTAACCTTATACCAAATGTTCTTTAGCATCACTTCACCAGCCCTTTATTCATTTAACTGCTTTAATGTATGCATTATCAAACTATATCATTAAATTATGCAAATTGTTTGAATTTTGTTATGTTCTATAACAAAATTGGATTTTATACTACAAATGCACCAAGGCTACTGGATTCAAAGATTATCCTTCAAATATTGACAAAAATGGTTTAATGTGAGTTCATCACTTTTGGGTAAATCCCTCCAGCTCAGTGTGATCAGGAAACTCAGTGTCCCAGATACTCTGTAGTACATTTTCAAACTTATCTTAAACTTAAATATGTTTTGTACTTCTCTCTGAACATCATTTGCCACAAAATATTGCATTAAAACATCTATTTGTCCTGTTATGTGTTTATTACATTTCCTATACTTTCTGTTGTCACAATGTGTCATTTATATATAATTTTGCTTCTATTGGGTTTTTGTTTATAATCCTAATGCTGTATACATCGTTGTTTTAGACACACTGTTCAACCTTATTCCTCCTCCTTCACTACTAACGTGCACATATTGCAATGTCATTTTTCTGTAACTTGTGCATTTGCTTTTTATAGCAAAATTCTTGCTCATATGACCCAAAACTGGAGAGAAAAAAGTATTGTAGCAGTAAGTGTTTTACAGTTTTGAAAGCGTTGAAGTTGTAAATCATGTACTGCTGTCACAGAGAACAGCCATCAGAGAAGAACAACAGGAAACTGTTAAACTCTTCCTTATGATTTCTTTCTTTCTTTTCTTTTTTTCAACCTAAACAGGAAAGAAAAAGGAAGAAAGATCTAAACAGCATTTTAACAGCTTCCTGCAGCTCTTCTCTGATGGCCGTTGAGCACCGTTAATACTCTAGCATGAGACTAGAGCTTAACTGTGGTGAGGGATGCTTAACAAAGCTTGTTGTACCTTTCTAATGTTACTCCATGCATTACAATGATGTAGCAATAGCATGTCCCAGTATCAGCAGTACTGGTACTACTTTGATATTGGTAATGTTATTGGCATTGGTATTGGTACAACACTAGACCATCTAGGGGCAATAAGGTTGGCTTCCTGTGCTATCAAGTTTCAGAATTGTTAAATATCTTCACACTATCAGGTACTGTTACTACACAAAGCTAGTCTTCGTCAAATATTGTAACATCTACTGCTACAATGACAAAACAGTGCAAAAAGAGTGATTACAACAGGGAGATGTGCTACACATAGTATCTTACAACTTTTGTATTGGTAATAACATCTAAAGGCAATTAAGAATGCGTGGACATTTGGGGGATCTCTTAAAGTACAGTCAACAGCAGTAAAAGAAGCAGTTTAAATATTTAAAAAATAATAGCTGAAGGTTATTTACATTTGTAACACGTGTATAAGATAGGCAGTGGCAAAAGAATATAAATTAAATTCTGAGATATAAGCTCCAAACTGACAATGATGCAAACATTCTGAATAATTTCCTAAGTTTGCCAAAATATTTAAATGAAGAGACTATACCCCTTTCACTGCATGTGGTCCTTCTTATACATAAAAAAAGAAGTGCTCTTGCTATCATTTATTTTTGTATTTTAAATAATTTTATGACAGCAAATATTGTAAAAATAAATTATGTCACCACCTTCAAGGAATTTGTATGTACTGTACAACAATACATTTGGAGTATCATTCACATATTTACAATTTCAGATTTTATTTTAAATTTGCTTATCAATGTTTTCTTAACATTGCCATTAGTCTTTTTTTTTCAAGAAAGACTAAAATAAATTATCAACATGCATATGTCAAAAAACATCTGACATGTCATTTCAACTTGTCACTACTGTAACACCATTTCACGGCAGGCAGAGGGACTTTTTGTATGACAGTTTCACAAACAAAAGCAGCAGCAGAAAAAAATGAACCTTTCTGTGGCTTATCTTAATAAAGAAAAAAAAATCACAGGAAAAAAATAACACTTGTTGCAAAAGGTAAATGAGTTTATAAATGCTACAGATAAATCAAAACTACTGAAAGACTCTTCACCTTGACGTTTATGCTGAAGCAGCAAGACAGTGGGCCACTGTGGGAAGGTGAAGCAAGTATGACTGGGGCCAAGCAGACAAATGAAAGAGTGAGTAGACAAGTAGTAGAGAAGGAACTCAGTAATGTTTGAGAAGATAGACAGTCCTGGAGAGTCACCTCCAGGAGAGCTAAGAACATCTCCCCTTAGTAAATGAGGGTAGTGAGTCAAGACTACAGGATGACAGTGGTGGTTGCCTTATACAAAGGAGGGTATAGAAAGGATCCAGGTAATTAGATCATGTTAGTCTCACTTTTGGTTTGTGGAGGTTCACCAAAAAGAGTTTTCATTGCTTTCTATTGAAGTTTCTGAATAGTCGTTTTTGGTCGATGAGAACATAGCTTCACTAAGCAGAGATCTTGCCAGTCCCGGTTGGTTGTGGTGGACATGGGAAACAAGTGCATGTCAATTATCTGGCCTTCAAAAAGGCCCTAATAATTTTACAGGATGCCTTCAAAAAATTAAAGAACATGAGAATGTGGTTTGAAATAGTGAAATGGATTGGAAAATGGGTGTGTAATCAGACTAGATGTTAGAAGGGAATCATTAGCAGTAAAGTCTGGAAACAGTGTAGTGTTTAATGGTTTGCTGGTGAGACTGCAATTTATTTATTTGTAGCTGATTATTATGGACAACAACGGCTTGACAGAGAGAAGCACTGTATATAGCATTCTAGGCAAGTAAGTGGCACCTCAGATTAAACATAAAAAAAGCAAAAAAATTATATTATTGGGTTGGGCCAAATCCCTATAAACTCAGTAAGATTGCTGGAGTGGAAGTAAGCAGGGCAAAGGAGGAAAAGGGTTTGAGGGCAGTAAACATATGTAAGCCGAATCATACTGGAGTGAAAAGGCAGTAATAAAAAGCTGTCAGGGTGTAAAGCACAAAGAGTGTATGTAATGATGAAACGTCAGAAGATGTTCGCCTGACAGCATGAAGAAGTCAGGCAGTGAACAAGACCAATAAGATGTTGGGGTTCACAACTAAGGGGTAGATGCAGAGAGGAAGACTAATAACACAGTGGGGTGTACAGCACAATGATTAATGGAACATGCTAATGTGCTTACACCGCCAAGCAAACAAAAGTTCCTCCTAAGTGCTGTTTCCTCCCCACTGATGTTCACTGAAACTCATTCAACACTTCTGTTATGCTCACTTACTTTGCTCATACACTCTTTCCCTTCCTCTTCCAACCTCAGGACATTTAACTTCTTATACACTTTCTCGTTGTCTTCGGAGCTGTTTCTAGAAAATCTTGAGCTGACTGTTTATCTAAAATATTCTTTTACAGCCTAATTCAATTAGCTGCCCTAGAAAAACAGCAAATAACTGTCCAAAATGTTATCTTGCACACACTCGCTCTTGTGGGTTAACCCTGACCCCACACATTAAGGTATTAAACTCAATTTCTTTGATAGTACCACTGTATAGACAGAGCATGTCTGAAGGTTAGTGATAGGATTTTTTTCACTAATCAGAAAATGAGCATGTTTTCCTTTTTCAGACACCTTTGTGTTGGTAATTTTTAGATTAAATGTGTGTCTGTCTTGTATATACTCAACACTGTGCATGCATATGTGTGTGTGTGTGTGTGTGTGTGTGTGTGTGTGTGTGTGTGTGTGTGTGTGTGTATATATATATATATATCCTGGAATTTACAACTGTAGGCTAAAAAAACTACTGTTAATAAAGACATTGTAGTGAAGAAGTCACTTTTCTGTCTGGAGTTAGTAACACAGTCATTGATGTAAGAAACGTCGGCAAACTGGATTTAAAATAGTGTGTGTGAAACATCTACTAGCCTAACAGATATGAAATAAAAAATCTACTTTATATAAGAAAAAAGAAAATTAAGTATGCATTTTTCAGTTTTCATTTCATCAGGCTAATGATTTCACAGATGTCCCATTTTCTAAAGGTAACAATCCATTCCAAGGTGAGCGTTATTAAGATTACCGCATGTTCCGGCCTTCTGCCTACATTGTCAGGTTTATGAATGCTTTTAGGCAGTTTGAGCTTACCCTATAACAACCAATGTGTTGAATATTATTTCTTGTCAAATTCAGAAAATATCTGATACATGAGATTTAAGGTGTCACACAGTGGAAAGTCGAGCTTTGCTAGATTTTTCTTCTTGTGTTTTTTAACCAATTGTTTTTTCTGTGTGACCTTTTTACTCATTGTTTTAAATTAAAAACAAAATACATTTAATTGCTGTTCCATGATTTACTCTTACTTTAATATTCCGAACTGAAGTAACAGTAGTAAGTAATGAACAGGACAACAAATGAAGTATAAAATGAAGTAAACAAACATGTTAATTGTGCTATAGAGAAGGAAAACTATACACACATAACTAGAGAAAGTATGATTGTCTGCTGCTTTTGGCAACAGAGTTAAAAGACATTTCCATCCAAATGTCAATTTTGTCTCATCAGAAGTGTCCTCTTTATTCCCTTTGAGCTAACACCAAGATTTGCATATATAGCAAAAAGATTTATTCATAAATTTATTGTCTCTTTGCACACTATTTCAGCTGTCTGTGAAATCTCATGTTTATTTTCTTCTGATATATGTTGCATCTCATAGACTCATAGGTTCATAGTCTGTTACTAAGCTAATGACCCAGGAGGTCTTTTCAAGCCTAGGCATGCTTTTCCAAAAAAATTAATGGTGTCCATCATCCAAACAGGACATTGAGGGCCAGGAATTTATAAGCTACCTCTCATAGAGTTTGTTTGTGTCTTTCGGCTTTTCCTGGTTAGGGGTCGCCACAGCGGAACTCCGGTCCGCTAATGATTGGCAGTAGACTTTTACATGCTGGCTTGCCGGGCCTAATGCACAACCTTCAATGAAGGAATGCCCATTCACATCGCCACACAGAAAACGTTCTAACTGAGAATGGAACGGGCAACGTCTAAATGTGAGGCGACAACGCTACCGCAGCACCACCACCGCATACATCTCATAAAGTCAGTATGGAACTCACTAACTAGAGGAGAAAGCTAGCTACATCTGGCATGTAGCCTTAACAAAACTAGTGGGATCTCTGCTTTCAAATTTAAATTGCATCAGTTCACAAAGAATGTATGAAAACACTGCAAAAGTTTTTTAAGTGCAAGTTATCACTTAACAGGTGATTATAAAAAGCATGGAAGGATAGACCAGTTGACATTTCATCTTAAAACAGAAGTTTAACAATAGTAAATCATTTAGAACACTCTTTCTACCAAAACAACTAAAACTGCTGAAAATGAGTGTTTGGTTCTTTAATATGAATGAAATGCAGAGAGCTATAGTGAATGTCACTGATACTCTCCATATAAAAACAGAAATGAGGTTTATTGTTAATGTAAGTCAGTGAAGAGGTAACACAGCAGTGACTTTTTTATGTTTTGTACTGGAGACCCAGACAGCACTGTGAAAGATGAGAACCAGTTTGTAAAACAAAACCACATTAGTAAGGAAGAGGTCACCATCAGGATATTTTGGGTATGCCAAAATCTTCTTCTTTCAGCTTTTCCCGGTTAGGCGTCACCATGGCGGATCACCTGTCCGCTCATAATTGGCAGTAGAGTTTTACAGTGTCGAGTTGCCAGCCCGACGCCCAACCTTCCACTGAAGGCACACACATGCACACACTCACACCTATGGCCAATTTAGAGTATCCAATCCACCTACAGCATGCCTTTGGGATGTGGGAGGAAACTGGAGCACCTGAAGAAAACCCACATGACCACAGGGAAGACATGCAGACTCCGCACAGAAGGCACCCTAGCCGAGGATCGAACAGGAAAACCTCTTGCTGTGAGGCGGCAACACTAACCGCTGCACCACCGTGGCCGCCCTTGGGTATGCCGAAATACAAAACAATATTAAAGACAGTATGATACCAGTGCATTAGTACTGTACCTGTGAACCTCTTTGCACAAGAAATCTGGACCAAGCCGAAAATAATGAGGAACAAAGGCCTAAAAATAAGGACAGATTTTAAATATTGCTCTGATAAACTTAGGTGGTTGCTAGAATAACAGTTTAGTGTTAGCATGCATTTTCTGAAGGAAATGAAGTCTGAAACTCAAATTACCATGACTATTTACTGATCTGAGTCAACAGTGATTTGCCAGAAAACCACAAATTTTATGATAAGCAGACCAAAATTATGAGGCAAAAATTTGGACAGTTGAGAGCTATGATTAATATTGCCAGAATATCAAAAAGTGAGAAAAAATGTTTGCACAGTTGCGGGATCATTTTTTCCTTAATTTTTAAACTTGGCTGGCCATTCATCCATTCGGTACAGTAGTGCAGCAGTGTTATAACGCTGGACATTTTGCTTTAAACTGTTTATCTTACCAGGAAGTGAGAATAGGAACAGCAGAGGTTAATGCATAACTCAGCATGAACTCACTGTTATTTCTGAGAAACACAAAAACAGGTTAGGGATGAATTCTCATGCTGTATTGCCTTTTTGAGGTGGCATGCATCTCACTTTGACTGACTTGGGTACAGAGTGCACCACAGGTATGCAGCCTACTGTGAGGTTATAAGATTTACTGTATTATCACATGTGGATAAGGTGAGATTTCTGAGATTTAAGCTTGAGACTCAGACGGTAGGCTATTATGCAGGCTGAATGCTTCCTATTACAGGGTCACCTTAAATATAAATGTTAATGGTTACACTGAAATTGTATTTGAAAGAGTAAACACCTAACAACGAGCTGGGGCACTGCTGATTTCATTAGTGCAGTTTAATCCATTTCTGTCCCATTTATCACTGTCTCCACTACTGAGGGAATTTCTGCTTTTAACACTAGTCACTGACAGCCTATAAATCAGTTCACTATCCCAAAACGTCAAGGCTGGCATTAAATCCTCTATATATGACCATTAATGGAGAGCACAGAAAGAAGATATTTGGGACATTTCAGGTCAGCTGACCATATAATTTTAGAGAAACAGCAGCATGCCTGATGTTGCTATAGCGTGATTATTGATGATAAATCTCAGATGGCAGATTGTTGTTGATCTAACTGACTTGATGCCTTTGTGATCATACTGTTTCTTGGGGTACTATAGAAAATAGTTACATTTTAATTGAAATTTGTGGATGGTTACCTTAGCATGCATGTTTAAAATAGGTTGAATGACTGCATTTTTTTATGCCAAATATATCCCTTTTAGGTGGACTTAAGGGGTCCATGTCTTAGACACATATTGCTTTCTCCCTATTGCTTTTTGTATGTAGATGTAAAAGTTGTTACAGTTTATAAAAGAGCATATACTCATAGGGTTCCTTACTCAGTGTCCTAGATCTCAGAAATTACTTGCTCACTGCTGTTAAACAGATAATGGAAAAAAGAAGCCAGCACTCCACTCCATAACACAGGCGATAATAGTTTTATTCCAAACATAAAAACAGCAAAAAAGCATAACCATACACCACCATGGTTGTACCGGTTACGGCAGAGCCTTCCTCAGCAACCAAACTTGATATAGAAGGTGAAGACAAAACCACACATGCTGTATACCAACTTATAAAAAATTCATTTGGAATGCATGGAGCGCCCTCTAGTGCATCAAATAATAATGCACTGATTCATTAATACATAAATATATAAAAATAAATACAAATGTTCAACATATTATATATAATGTATTGATATGTGAGAAAAATATAAAAAAATATATAAACAACAAACATGTGTAATAATTGCTTCAAAAATTGTCATTCAAACCAGGGGGAAAAAAAGAGCCCCAAGTTTGATGATCCACATTTTCTCTTTGTAGGTAAGCCTATCTTGTAAAATTTGAAGTTGTGCATGTCTATCCTTAATGTGGTCAATGACGATAAAACAAAAATTGCCCATAGGGTGTTTAGAAATATGTTTGTATAAAGAGCTAGACCCCTTTTTATTTTTAATATCACTAAGATGCTCCCCTATCCTAACTTTAAAAGGATGGGAAGTTTGTCCAACATAAAAAGCTCGACAATTGCACTGGGCTAAATAGATCACCCAGGAAGTACTGCAATTGGCAAAGCATAATACATCATAAACTTGTGGACAATTATGTGAAGAAAATGTCTGGCTTTTTAACACCCTAGGGCAATAGGTACAATGACCACATGGATAGCATCCAAATATAGAGCCTCCAAATAAATTCATTGGGTAGTTGAACCTGTATCCTTATGATAAACTCTCTTGTAGTGACTGAAAAGAGAACCCAAAGACCACCCTTTGCGAAATGAATAATAACACCGTTCCCCTATATATTTCTGTAAGACCTCATCCGATTTTAACAAATACCAATGCTTATGTATATTCATCAATCCTACCGTATTTCTCTTATAGGTTGTTACCAATCTAAGCAAATCAGATTTCACATAATCTCGATTTTGATAAGCTAACAAATCAATTCTGTCTTGTTGATTTGCCAACCAATTGGCCCTCGTGATGTCACCCCCTACGTAAGCATTGGTATTTGTTAAAATCGGATGAGGTCTTACAGAAATATATAGGGGAACTGTGTTATTATTCATTTTGAAAAGGGCGGTCTTTGGGTTCTCTTTTCAGTCACTACAAGAGAGTTTATCATAAGGATACAGGTTCAACTACCCAAGTGAATTTATTTGGAGGCTCTATATTTGGATGCTATCCATGTGGTCATTGCACCTATTGCCCTAGGGTGTTAAAAAGCCAGACCTTTTCTTCACATAATTGTCCACAAGTTTATGATGTATTATGCTTTGCCAATTGCAGTATTCCTGGGTGATCTATTTAGCCCAGTGCAATTGTCGAGCTTTTTATGTTGGACAAACTTCCCGTACTTTTAAAGTTAGGATAGGAGAGCATCTTAGTGATATTAAAAATAAAAAGGGGTCTAGCTCTTTATACAAACATATTTCTAAACACCCTACGGGCAATTTTTGTTTTATGGTCATTGACCACATTAAGGATAGACATGCACAACTTCAAATTTTACATGATAGGCTTACCTACAAGGAGAAAATGTGGATCATCAAACTAGGGGCTCTTTTTCCCCCTGGTTTGAATGACCATTTTTGAAGCAATTATTATACATGTTGTTTATATATTTTTTATATTTTTCTCACATATCAATACATTATATATAATATGTTGAACATTTGTATTTATTTTTATATATTTATGTATTAATGAATCAGTGCATTATTATTTGATGCACTAGAGGGCGCTCCATGTATTCCAAATGAATTTTTTATAAGTTGGTAGACAGCATGTGTGGTTTTGTCTTCACCTTCTATATCAAGTTTGGTTGCTGAGGAAGGCTCTCTGGTATATGGTTATGCTTTTTTGCTGTTTTTATGTTTGGAATAAAACTATTATCGCCTGTGTTATGGAGTGGAGTGCTGGCTTCTTTTTTTCATTTTGGATTGGCAATTTCAGCCGTGCACCAGCCGTTCGTGCAGGAGGATGTTGGACTTAAACAGATAATGGCCAAAGCCCACTGTCATATCTCTCAACCTGGAAAAATAAAAAATCTGGACAAGGCCCATGAAAAATAGGTACAAATCTGTATGCTGATTAACATAAAATGTGCATACATAATTACATAACTCCGCCCACTCCGATGGAATTGTGGGATACCAACTTTCAAACGCAAACTGAAGAACAGACAACCAAAATATGGCACCAGATATGACCAATATAGGGATAGTTGTGTTTGTCCTCACACTACTGTGTATCAGATAACAGTATCTTTACATTTTGCTATTTATGGCACACACACCCAACTCACATCATTACTGAGTCCACAACAAAGTCTATCAGCCCCTTAAATCTGTTGACTGAGCAAAGCAAAATTTGTCTCGTATATTATTTGTAAAACAGAATCCTTTTTAAACTCAAACAGTAAATCTATTAACTCTGTATTAATCCATAACATTTTACATTAATTGGAAAGGTTGTAGGAAAGCTTGCTGACATGACAAAATAGAAATTACAGAAAACTAAATAAAGATTTACAGGACTGTTTAAAGTGTGAACCATGGATATGAAGCTTACATGAAGCAGTGGAGAAGTACGTTAGTTGCTTCTTTACTGGCTTACCAAACAAATGTTTACTACTTTGCTTTATATCTGACTTGAAAGATACAATCATCCTATTCCTGCTATCATGTTTTGTCTTAAAGGAAACAAACAGGTCCTAAATTAAAAAGAGTTTCTTTGATATGGATACATGATTTGTGCAGTGGGAGGTTTACTAGCACAATTTGTGGGGGATAAGAAAACAATGCAGCTTTCTGAGTATGACAACTTTCATTTGAAGGAGCATATACATAAATAAATAAGTAAAAAAGTAAAATAAAAAACATGTAGTTTCTACTGATAAAAATATGTTCTGCTTCCTAAGCAGAATGTTGTCCACTGTGACTACAGACAAATTTTAGCAGTAAAATCCTTTACAGCTCATAAGATACATTGCAATGCCATAAAAAATAAGTGTATTAAGTATTTCTATTCTATTTTTATATTTGGGACATAAAAAGAGGCATAATATACATATTAGTGTAACACTAGCTACAAACTCTACAACAAAAGCCAGTTTCATCATTGTATCTTTAACCTAAATTACATCTTTATTAGAAAAAAAACACTGTGTAGCAGTAAATAATAGCCTACACTTGAATGGTATTAACAGCTACCTTCTCCAACATGTATTTTCTTTTGATGATTTCCTTGATAGTAATGATTTGTAGTCTGCAATCTGTATATAATAGTGCAAGTTTTGCATCTTGCAAGAAAACATGCACTTTTTAATCTAGTTGTTTTAGTAATTATTGAAAGTAGCTAACCTTTCATTCTTTCTCTCTACCAGAGTAGTTTCTGGCAGCTACGTACAGTGGAAAAGT
Source organism: Protopterus annectens (assembly GCF_019279795.1). Classification (NCBI taxonomy): domain Eukaryota; kingdom Metazoa; phylum Chordata; order Ceratodontiformes; family Protopteridae; genus Protopterus; species Protopterus annectens. The sequence goes on from NC_056729.1 coordinate 905,924,373, forward strand.
ATGACGTTATTCCGTTCTGAAATTATAACATTATTTGTATGCCACAAAATGCATCTAATATCATTGTCAGTTAGGATTCCAGAAAGTGTACATCAAATCAGTGGACTGGACTGCCATGTGACACCTAGTATATTCTAAAGGTTTTATTATAAATGTTATCAGTACATATCTCTCTCTATATATAAAAAAATGTTCAAGTATAGTATGACTGCATGTAAACAAGCTGAATAAATATGGCTTGCTAGATATTTGCAAGTTGACATGTTATTGAGTCGGTTGTGTAATTGTGTGTCTAACTGAAAGTATAACTTGTAAATTTGTCTACTATAGATAAAACAGTATCTTGAAGTACAAAAATGAACATCGCATAGTACTCATTTTATAATGTCCAGCTGTTGTCATCTCTCACACACACACACACACACACACACACACACACACACACACACACACTCACTCAAAATGAAACCGCCGCATCTGTTCTGTAACGGCTAAGGAGCAGGCACTGACATCTCTACACACTTTACTCTTCCTGCCTTGTCCAGGTGATGATATGCATTCATTGCAGCCTTCCATATTCAAAATGAAACAGCTGCATCTCTTCTGTATGTAAGCAGCAGCATAGATCTTCGCACGCAACTGACGATTTCCAGCAGGCAACAACATGCAACTCTTCCATAGGCTAAGCAGCATATTCAAACTTTGAGGGGTCTCTTCTGTAGCATAGATATCCAGTGTTGTGGTTATTCCTGCTAAGGAACTTTGAGCAGCTGGAAATTGTACGTTGAGCTTCAGCTCAATTCTGACAGGCTGGCAGGCCATTTCATGGAGCTGATATCATCTCGCACTTGATGATGTCAGCTCCAAAAACCAGGAAATAAAATTTTAAAAAATAAAAGCGCCGGGAAATTCAGAAATTAAGGGGTGCCACTCAGGAATCGTGGCACCCCATTTGCTGGGCCCCAAAACTCAGTTAAAACCAAGTAATTTGGTACGGTTGGGAGGTATGCCCATTGTGCATTATTTATGGGAGTTTCTCCCTTTTGGGATGTTATGCGATCATGAAGATGGGTGTGTCTCCTACTTGCAATGGTGGGTGCAGGGAGCACCCAGTACCCCCTCCCCTGCAAAAGACACTAATTACAAGTCATCTCATTACTTTGTATGTAATCAACTACTTTTGAGGACTTTCAAAAAATGGAATTAAAACTCAGATGATGGTGTTTCTTTATATATAGCAGTATGTATTATACAGATCCTGAAATATATACATTCTATGCACACGTGTATATATATATATATATATATATATATATATATATGTGTGTGTATATATATATATATATATATATATATATATATATGTGTGTGTGTATATATATATATATATATATATATATATATATATATATATATATATATATATATATACCCCCAAAACAATCCAGCACTTCACTGTGATAAAATAAATCCATACAGCCATGGTGAAAAGAAGTTTATTCAGGCATCGCCCGCTCAACACAAACCGGTGGCCGGTTTCGCTTCAAGCATCATCAGTGTGCAATATGACCAGGCAAGAGCCCGGATTTAAATGTTTGAAATGCAGACACCTGATATACAAATTTAAAGATACAAACACACAGTAAATCACATACTTTAAATCTAAACCACATACTGAGTTAATGACAACCTATATACCAACTTAAAGTGCCCAAATGTGTTCTTAAAGCTAAAAATAACTAACTATACATAAAAAGAGAACTATATAGCATAACCTAAATATTTATATTAACATATAACATCTAACACAACAGCTATTGCCCCATATCTACTAAACATTTACCATTTATTAGAAAAAAATCTTATTTCTAACATATACACTAATTTGTTAGAAAAATGGAAATGTTAGATGAACAAATATATACATTCATTTATCTACATTATTGCTTACAAGTTATTTCAGTTTGAACGTATATATTATTCTTTATTTATTTATTCTTATTCGATATAAAATTACCTTGAAGTATTTCAAATATACTAAGTCTTGAAAAACCTATTCTGACTTCAAATATGGTAACTAGGGCAACCCTGTTGTGCTTCTGTTTTTACCACTGGTCATTCAAACCAGGTTTAAAAATTGCACCCAAGTTCACTATCCATCTACGTTCCTTTTGTGTCAATATCCAATGTTTCAATGTATCATTTGTATCCTGCATAATGACCATATCTATCCCTACGACATTGCTTCAGAGATACTGGTTAATATGGATTTATTGACTCACTCAGTATATTTTTCTTGATTCCAGTCAACACACATTTTCACCTCTCCTCTCTTCAGTTTCTCAAATTACATCTCTTATTTTATGTCTGTTGGCTAGTTTTATGAAGAATGGAATGAGGGTACCAGGGGTTGAATGAAGGGCAGAGGAAGATGATTATGGTTTTGCTCTATTTTCTGTCACTCAGATGCATTATATAGTCATTTACAAATGTTGGATTGTTTGACATTTCCACTGACTTAATTATATGTATTATACAATTTATTTCAATAGGCTTGATGCTACTCAATGATTCACTTAGATATAGTTCTAATCAAGTTACTTTCTTTTTATTAATTACTATCTTTTCATCATCTCTAGTAGCTATGTGTTGAATTTTCTGCAATGTGTTTTTCCAGTTTTATACTTTGCAATCTATAATCTGTTTGTCATTTTTGTATTTTCTTACTGCCTGAATTGCCCGGGTCACTGCTGAAAGGGATCCTCAAACCAGTCTACTTGCCTGGTCAACAAAATAGATAAAATAAATAAAAACACAATCACAGCTAGCTGACTTCCAGCGAGCAGCCCTTCAAGTCCTTGAATTGGAGCTCAGTGTTTACACTTGGGAATGAGTATTTTTCTCCCCAAGGTCAAACACGGCTTAATGGCTCAGAGTATGGAGAGTCCACTGGGCACTCCTGCATCGGAGTTTGTAATTTAGAATCTAAATATCACATCAGAAAGTTGTTTGACATCATCTAGAACCTATCTTCTTGGGTGCACAAGTCCACCTTAGGTAATAAGGTTTTATGCCGACACCATCCAAAATGCAGGCCACTCTTGTTCTCCCCACCAGTCTTACCATATGTATGGTACCCCCACCTCTGCTACCCACCATGCCTACTGTACTTAATATAACCTAGCTGTGCATGAGCATGTCCTGTCTCAAGGAAGAAGGAGCAGGGTTATCCTCCTGTTGAATTCTGAGAGAATTCATAGGACCCAAAGGCCATTATCTCTGAAACATAAATGGATACATGATTTTAGTATTGACTTACAGCCATTGATAAATGGAAATCAGATGATGGCCACTTGATATGATTTTATAGTAAGTGAGATGTTGGTGGTCAGAAATAAGGTGGACAAGGAGAGTATGTGTATCATGGGTGCTGTTTTATTTATGATGTGTGGAAAAGAAAAACGAGTGACATTTTTTTCCTACTTTTAGCTGTATGATGGTATGAGTTAAAGTATTTGTTTTGTGCTGGACAAAGGGGAAATAAAATAATTTGTAGGTCATTATTAGATACCTGATTTATATATGGTAAGAATTCCAAAACGTACTTGACACACCATGGCTGAAATAATAAATAGCCACAACGGCCAATCAACCTAAAGTAGGAACCATTGCTTTCATTCATAGATAGCTATTTGATTGGTTAGCTTACTATGAATGAAAGCAATATGTCCTGCTTTAAGTTGATTGGACATTATGGCTCAACTTGAACTGTGATTTGTGCACATAGCTAATGATTCTGATTGGCTATCTGGTGCAGATCTGTGGTTTGATTTGTGCACTTTTTGAGTGTTTTGAGTGAATGAGAATGATTCTCCTAATTTGATTATTAGTAGCGGATTGGTTGTTTCTGATTTTAAAAGCAAATGTGTTACACTTTTGTAATTTTACTGGTCTGAAGAAGCAGTATGTTGTGCCATGAAAGCACTCACCATATACATTTTGTTATTTTTATTAAAGTTATTTTTTTATTATTTCAGCCATGGTGCATCAGGTACGTTTTGGAATTCTTACCCATTTTTCTTGCATTTTGGCTTGACCTTTACCTGGATACTGATTTTAATTTTGATTTATATTTGGGTTTTAAAGATATCCATTTAAGAGACGGATGGGCTAAATATTGTTTCTAAGCTGAAGATTGGAACAAACTATAACTTTGAGATGGATCCCCTTCAGAAGATCGAACACTCAAAAGGCCGAGAACCAAAATATCGAAAATGGAATTTGCCCTTTCTCCAGTGTTGTGCAATCTTGGAGATGGTATATATAATTAGCAGGGGGTGTGGGGGGCATAGCCCCTCATATGAGGGGTGCAAGTGGCTTACCCCCTGCATTAAAAATTTTTTCAATATTTTGAGTTTTAGGTATTTTGATTTTCAGTCTTTTGAACTTTTGATCTTATGATATAGATCCCTTTAAGACACACTGGGCAACATTCATTGTCTGGGACTTTCCATTTTCATAGCATTGATCCATGAAAAACAGAATATGAATATGCACATGCAAAGGAGGTGTAAACATGCCTCCCATTGCAAAAGCATAACACGCTTAACACATAAGTGATAGAGGGACAGCTACTATGCTGATAAAGGGCCTTTCACATATGTGTATGAGTGCATGAATCTATAATGAGCTAATTTGCATACTAAGCATGCCAATAACCCAGAGCTTATGCCAGTAAGCAGCAGTTTTCCAGGAAACTACAGAGATGTGAGGGAAGATCAGTTTGGTGCTTGTACATACCTGGACATTTTACTGAAGGGGTTGCTTGGGTGAATGTTTCATTTTGGTGCTGGTACATACCTAGACATTTTACTGAAGGGTTGCTTGGGTGAATGTCTCATTTTGTTTCTGGTACATACCTAGACATTTTACTGAAGGGATCTCTTAGGGAAATGTTTAATTTTGTTTCTGGTACATACCTAGACATTTTACTGAATGGGTTCCTTGGATGAATGTTTCATTTTGGTGCCGGTACATACCTGGACATTTTAATGTAGGGGTTGCTATGAATAATGTTTTATTTTGGTGCTTGTTAATACCTGGACATACTTTTGAAAGGGTCAGTTGGGGAAACTCTGTTGTGTGCTTGGCATACCTGGACACATTACTGAAGAGGTTGCTTGGGTGAATGTTTCATTTTGGTGCTGGTGCATACTAGGACACATTACTGAAGAGGTTGCTTGGGTGAATGTTTCATTTTGGTGCTGGTGCATACTAGGACATATTATTGAAAGGGTTGCTTGGGTGAATGTTTCATTTTGGTGCTGGTGCAGATCTAGACATAGTCCTAAAGGGTTCACTTGGGAAAATAATTAATTTGTGTGTCATGGAAGTGTTTGTGCGTGCATGGTCAGACTGTTGAAGTGATCACTGGGTAAAATAATTTATTTTGCGTCATTTTAGTGCTTGTGCATAATTAAGACAAACTAATTAAGGGGTCGCTGGGAGAAATAATTTATGTGTATATCAGGAAAGTGCTTATGTATACATGATCAAACTGCTAATGTGATCACTGGAAAAAATTATTTATTTTGTGTCACTTGAGTGCTTGTGCATAATTAAGACAAACTAATTAAGGGGTTGCTGGGAGAAATAAGTTATGTGTGTGCCAGGAAAGTGCCTGTGCATATTTGGACAAACTTCTGAAGAGATGGCTAGAGGAAAATTCACAGATTGTAACTCCAATATCTAACGCAGAGCATTGCTTATAAGAACAGATGTGCATAACATGCTGATGTCAGGCTATGAACTGCAAAACTGCTTCATTAGCATACTACACTTTACAACATTTCTTATTAGCATCTCATTATTTTAAGGCCTTAGCCTCTATGAATCTTGCCTTTGTTTCACTCAATCATAAGCATCAGGAATACCCCTACTGTATTTGCTCAAGCAACTATGAATACAGGCCACTGTCTCATGTCTGAAGAAATAGTATTGAGGGATGTAGGCAGAGAGTGCATGGACATACATTAGACAGGAAAAGCTTCAGTACTAGTAGTTTTACATATATATATATATATATACATATATATATAGATATATATATATATATATATATATATATATATATATATATAGATATATATATATATATATATATATATATATATATATATATATATATATATATAAATACATATATATATATATATATATGGCATTACAGCAGAGAAGGACGTTGTCTGGCTTTTTAAAAGAACAAAAACATTGTCAGTGTCAGTGGCTCAACAGATAGCATATTTACCTTTGAGGCTGGAAGGTCAGAAGACTGTGGGTTCTATTGTCATACTAGGTAATTTAATTTGTTTTCCAATACTGTTACTGCAGTAATAAGGAGTAATGCTGCATTCCTATGTGCTGTCCTTCAGATGAAATGATAAACTGAAGTCCATCTGCCTGAGTTTGTGGTAGATAGGTGGATTTAAATGCTCCCATGGTACTTATTGAGAAGAATAGGGGAATACCCCATGGCCCTGTCCAAATTTCCCCTAGTCAGTTGGAATACTGCCTCGGGTCTCCACTGAAAAAAGTCTGCCAACCTAGTGGAGCTAACCCACTCCTAAATGCATAGATAACTTGTTCATCAAATTCTAATTTAGAATCTCAACTGACTCTTACATATTTTGATAGAACAACATCTGTGGTTTTCCAGTCAGTAGTTATGATGGTGTGCAGTTTGAAATTAGTCTGTATTTTCTGATGTGGACAAAGCAGCATGAACTAGGATTTCATGGCAGTTTAGTAGCTTAGAACGTAATTTTATGAAAAAAGACCAATATTTGTAATATTTCACATACTGAGACTTCTTCCTTTTGATATCTATGACCTTTTTATAATTTGGGCTCCTTAACGCTGTCATTTTATTGCAGACCTTGTTTATATACTCTCAGAATGTTGTAACATTTGATTTGTTGATAGAACAAAACTATCACACCCTAGTGGACTCTATTACTGGCTATTGTAATGCACAAGTATTAGTATCAGAGCCTTCTTTTTAGCTAAACAGTGGTATTCAAGGTGAGGTACAACATATTGTTGTTCATATTCTGAATTTTATCTCTAAAGGCGGTTCTCTAAAGATTAGTTCACGTGTTTATATTACATTATCGTACGATCAAAATAGCGAACGCTATTTCATCCTACCGATAATGTCTAAACCACAAAATATCGAACACACGGAACAGCAAATTTTTTCCCAGGGAAAAAATTTGCTGCTCCGCAAAAAAGAAAAAAATAATAAAAGCACTTAAACACAAACATAAGTGGGGGTCTTCACCCCCACCTCCCCGATGTGGGGGGTGTGCCCCCACACCATCCTACTTAAATATACCAACTCCAAGATTGCACCATAGTGGAGGAAATGGCAAACTCCCGAAGACGGCCCACCAAATTTTTCCCTGGGAAAAAAATTTGATGTTCCATGTCTTCGCTATTTTGCCATTTCGACAGTATTGGATCGACTAAATAGCTTTCGTTATTTACTCCATTCGATATGCTAATATAGACCTGTAGTTCAACATCAAAGTACCCAAATCATCACGCTCCAGTGCCATAAAGGGATAAATTCTTAACAATGGCCTAGGCAACCAGAGTTCAGTAGCAACTCAGGCACTTCGAGGTGTAAGCTGGAGGGATGTGTGTGCCCATCATGGTGGGAAGGCCACATATTCAGGGTACATTTTCATGGCTGGTTTCCATGATAGAGATTGGGGAAACAACTGTGTGGTGTTGGCTGTGAGATGACTGGGCATCCTGTTGATAACAGCACCTTGTGTAAGTGAAGGATGATAACACCTATTGCACAACCAATCCACAGGGTGTTAGTGGCTGGAGCAGGGAGTGGGAAATAAAAAAACAACTCCTTGGCAACAGTATGATGCTGCAGCAGGCACCTCAATATCATTACTGGTACTGAACATTTGTCAGTGCTAGTTAGTCTTTGGAAGGTGAATCTGTTTCATTAGACCCAGTGGCCAAGGAGAGGACCTGGAGTTCATAGCTTCATAGGTTGGTACTAGGCTATCGGCCCTAGGGCCTATGCAAGCCTAGCCATAACAATTCCCTGGATATTTCTTCCCACAATATTTCCTTCTCTGGACCCTGTCTAGCAGGGCGACTGACATGATCCCAGGGGTGAATTTCCTATCTCCCATCCAATCATCAAGTTTCCTTTTGAAGAGGGCCAATGAGGCGCTCTGCTTGACATGTATGGGCAGTCTATTCCAGAGTATGGGGAGTCTCTGGCTCAGGAACCTATCCCTCCAGCATGTTTTGTTCATTGTGATGACAAGGTTTAGATCCCTGGAACATGTGGCTCTGAGGGAATTGGGATTTCTTTAAGTGGAGCATGTCCAACAGCTCAGGGTTTGACATGGTCTTGTATGTTAAGCAGAGATCGCCTCTGAGTAGACGATATGCCACAGAGTATAGCTGGAGTTTTTTTAGTCGGTCAGCATATGGCATCTGCTTTAGGCCTATGATTCTTTTAGTGGGGTATTTCTGTGGCCTTTCAATCTGTTGCAGATGTCTTGTGAGGTACATACCAAACGGGGCATTATACTCTATAATGGGTCTAATGAGGGATGAGTACAGTGGGACAATGACCTCCTTTTTTCTGGATGAAAACCCCTTAGTGATGAGGTGTGCTACATAGAAGGATTTCCTGACTGTTGTGGTGATGTGGTTATCGAAAGTGAGACCACTGTCCACCTGTGTCCCTAAGTCCCTCATCACACTTTCGATGTTTAGTGACCTGACAACTATGTGGTAATTCATGGGTACATGTTTTTTTCCAAAGGAGATAACTATACATTTGTTGGCATTAAGCTTGAACCCATGGCTCTGGCACTAGGCATGTGTTTCTGTAAGGCCCTTTTGTAGAATATCCACATAATTTGGGGATTCAATAATGGCTCCCAGTTTGCAGTCATCTGCAAACTTTGTTAGCCAGAGTCCCTTAGTGTTTAACTGTACTTCAGAGAAGTATATGTCAAACAAGAGTGGTCCCAGGACTGAACCTTGAGGTACTCCACTTGTCACTTGTCTGGAGCTGGATTTGGAGTTGGCTACTTTTACAGTCTGGGTTCTGTCAGCAAGCCAGTTGGCAACCCATCGAGTGATGTACGGATTTATGCCCAGCTTAGTAAGTTTATCTATGATTCCAGAGTGGGGGATGGTGTCACTAGCCTTGGCGAGGTCCAGATAGGCTGTGTTGACTGCCTTACCCTCGTACACAGCTCTGGAGATGATTTGAAGAAGTCAATCAGATTCAGGACACAAGATCGGCCCTTCACAAACCCAAACTGGGTGGGGTCCAGTGTTTGAAGGTTGCCAATGTCTTTGTGTATAAGTTCCATGATAATGCATTCCATGCTCTTGCAGATCAGGCTTGTCAGACTGATGGGACGGTAGTTCCCGGGATCCAAAGCGGATCCCCCCTTGTGGAGTGGGATAACTGTAGCTGTGCGCCACTCAGTGGGCACAAAGCCTGAGGTGAGGCTATGATTAAATATGACACTTAGGTGGGGTGCCAGTTCATTTTGTAGTTCATGTAGTACACAGCCTGGGATGTCATCTGGTCCCATGGATGCTGTATTCTTAGCTTTGAAGAGTGCGGTTTCTACCTGTGCAGCCATGATTACCGGAATTTGGCAATCTTTTGGTATTGAGATGGTCCCTTTAGGGGGTGAGAGGGGGGTAAAGTTGGCCCTAAATCGATCTGCCAGGATACTGACAATATCCTTGGGATCAGTATATTTAATGCCATTCTGTTGTAGCTCAGAGCAGATCTGAGCATTGCCATTTAGATTCTTGACATAACTATAGAATGCCTTGTGTTTGTCTTTGGAATCTTTGGCAATTTTATTTTTGTAACTAGCTTTTGAGGATTTTATGAGGGATTTCAGCTTCTTACTGAGGCTGGTGAGGGAGTTTTTTGCATCCTGGGATTTTCCTCTTTTCTGCAACAGTTTCTTCCTTCTGTTGTATAGTTTGTTTATAGCAGGGGACCACCAGATTGGCTTCCTTTTTTTTGGAGAAGAGCATCTTGGTTCTATTTGGGATGGCACGATTCATGCATGAGTGGATGTGCTCATACAGTGCCTTAGTGTAGGATTCTGCAGTCGAACTTTTAGATCCCATCTGCATGGGTGTCGTAAAGTTTGTCACTTCTGATTCAGTAGCATGAAGTTGGCTTTGGAGAGGTTTTTTAAGGAGGTTTCCTTACTGGGGGGTGGGATGTGGATGTAAAGGGTAATTTGCTTATGGTCAGACCTGACCAATGAGGGGGTGGCCACTGGTGTGGAGCATCTATCTCCCATGTTGGTAATGACCAGGTCTAGGATATTGGAGCCCCTGGTGGAACAATGGATTAGTTGAGCCAGGGCATTGGAATTTATGAATTCCAAGAACCGTTGGGAAAAGGAGTTGGTACCCGAGTAGTTTTCCTTGTTAATGGCAGGGTGGTTGAAATCACCTAGTATTAGGGTGTTTGGCTGTATCTTAATATTTTCCAGTATGTTTAGAAAGGTGTAGTGAGAATCTTGGAGCATGGTGGGGGATCTGTAGCAAGCTACAATTTGGATTGCAGTCTTGCCTAGTGTTAGTTGCACCTGGAGAATTTCAGATGCATTGTGTTGGGCAACTAGCCTGGAGGTGTGAATATCCTTGGTGAATATGGACACTCTTCCACCTTATTGTTTCGGTCTTGGTTTTGTGGCCAAAAAGTGTGGTAAGAGTTGTAGCCTTGTATTGCAGGGGTGCTCTCTGGAGCCTTGAACCAGGTCTCAGTTACTGCACAGATATCAATGTTCTCCATTTTTAGGAGTGCCGAGAGAGAGTGCATTTTGAGGTTTACACTTCTAGCATTGAGTAGCATGACCTTCAGATTTTGCATGCTTGTATCTGTTACGGTGGTGGTTTTATCCTTTGAACCGTGCCTAAAAAAGGCATTATAGGGGTGGCAAGAGCTTTAGCGAGTAACCTGAATCCCAGGGGTGACAGGTGCAGACCATCTCTGGCAAAGCATCATGGTTTATCGATCATGTCTTCCCAGGCAGACAAATACTGGATCCCCTTTGAATGACACCAGAAGCTTAGCCAATTGTTGAAGTCAATCATTTTGTCCTTATACTGTGGTATCGTTCTGGGTGAAGGCATGATGCTACTCAGGGCTAGGGTCATACCTACCTGGGCCACATGATCCAAGAGCTCTTCCATGTCTCTTTTCATATAGTCCGGGGAGGTACATCTCAAGTCATTCACTTCAACATGGACAATGACAGAGTCGTATTTGTACTTGTTGTGGAGTGACTTGATTGCATGCGTTATGTGGTGGATCCTGGCACCCGACAGGCAGCTGACTGTAATTTTCTCCTTGTTCAGCCTGGTGAGTGGGACATCAGTGTGCCTAACTATAGAGTCACCTATGACTAAAGTTTTGGGTACATTGTCTTGCCTTAGGGGCTGTTGTTGGGTAGCACACTGGTGTTGTGAGCTATGTGTCACTTTGGTTGTGAGTGGTGTTTGTTTGCGTTTCAGCTTCGGAGGTCCTTGTTGCTTGGGCAGGTTAATGTTAAGGGCCTCCGCATATGTGGGTTTAGTGTTGCCATGTGTGGGTGTTGATGGTGTGGGTTTTGAAGGGCTATGAGTTGCTAGAGGTGTAGTGCAGGTGTTAACCTTCTCCTCTTGGCTGTCTAGCACAATCTTGGCTGGAGAGAGCTTTGCTTCCAGTTTGGCTATGTAAGTGCATCTCTCGCAGGTTGTAGTGTTGGGTGGTAGGAGGAGAGGATTGTCTGTGTACATGAGGCAGTTGCCGCATTGCCCCAGTATGCCCAGATTCACCATGTGGACAGGAGAAATCACTGGAAGCTGACCTTTGGACATGCCTGTTAAGGTGCTTTTTTTATAAAGTTTAAGAGCTGTTTTCCCTTACCTTTGCAAGGTACTTTGCAATTATAGGCTGTTTAGTGCCTATGATTAATTTCTCCTTATTGACAAGGAGAGTTCAGTGCTTGTATCAGTTTCAGGCTTCCTCGTGCTTTCCAGCAGGCTAGAGCAAGTGCTAGTCACAGGGGTTCAGATTTTTGTGCTACTGCTGAGAAACCAGCTAGCTCTAAGGGAAAATTTGAAGAGCAGACTTTCTGGCACCTGGAATAGTTTAACTGTAGCCTCGCAGTGCTGCACGATGCAAAAAAATTTGCAAACACACATTTTTTAAGCCAGAAAGTTGAAAGGGATAGAAATCAGCCCAAAATGGCTAATAAAATTACAATTTCAGTGCTGGAAACCTCTCCTCTAGTGTTAGATAGGCAGTGCAATGCTCACCAGTCCCACTGATAAGCAGTAGGACTTCCCCCTACCACAACAAGGTCTGGATAGCTCTGAACACAGAAAATAAAGTCCTGAGACAAGCAAAGTCTGGGATATGGACTGGCTAGGAAAGGTGGGAAACAAGCAAACAAGATAGTATTTTTTTTTTTTTGTTGTTGAAACAGGCTAAACAATGCAATAGTACAGTAAATAAACACAGAAAAGGCTAACACACTTGAGTGTGTAGTCCTAAATAGTAAATGCAATTAAAACTCTACAACATTAGCAATTTAAAACTTTTTAAATGTAGCAAGGCAAGTGCATAACTGAAAAATGATTTAAGAGGCAGTGATACAGCAGAATAAGTAGCTAGTCTACATATACAGAAAAGTCTATATATATACAGAAAATCAGCTAAAACACACAAACAATTCAGATGCAGTGCAACCTAGAGCACTTGAGTTGAAGCAATATTAAGGCAATTACAGTTATAATAAATGCTCTAAAATATACTCTATATTTCCAAAATGTTTGAGAAGCACAGTCAGAACACAAGGAGATTCAGGCAATTTTTTATTTTATTTTTTTTTTGAAAGGGAAAAAGGAGAAACAAAAGGCCTTCTCAGATGTTCTCTCTGTATTAGGTAGAATGAGATAATGACACTAGACTGGGAGGTGTGTCCCAGATCAGATTTACAGTAGGGGCGGGCAACTGCAAAGCCACCAAGTATAACAACAAGACACGAACAGGGAGGGAGCATGGGGACGAATACTAAAGCTATTAGCCTACAGACAGTAAACACTACAGAAAGCCACAAAATGAAAGTTTTTAAACAGATAAAGGAGTAAAGAGACTCTACATGCTTTTAACTGCAAACAAATCAGTTACCTGTGCAGATACTAAAGCTATTAGCCTACAGACAGCAAACACTACAGAAAGCCACAAAATGAAAGTTTTTAAAGAGATAAAGGAGCAAAGAGACTCTACAGAATGCTTTTAACTGCAAACAAATCAGTTATCCATGCAGATACTAAAGCTATTAGCCTACAGACAGTAAAGACTACAGAAAGCCACAAAATGAACATTTTTAAACAGATAAAGGAGCAAAGAGACTCTACAGAATGCTTTTAACTGCAAACAAATCAGTTACCCTTGCAGATTAGTTAATAGCAATAAAATACACTAAAAACTATGCAGCAGGCAATAAAAAGTACTATATATAAATTGCTAGAAACAATAATCAGTATAAATAATCCAGAAAAACAGGATACTTATATATCTCAGCTCTGAGTTGTAGTCAATGTCCCTCCTCCACTCTGCTCAGTGTGTTAGCTGATAGCTGTTGATTTCCAAAAAATGGCAAACACCTAAGTTTTGTCTAACTGTAATTTCTTAAGTTCCTCACTGTTTCCTTAGTCACTTTTGTTTTATCTCATTCCTTGAGGTTTCAGGAAAATATTCTGTTATTAATCCATGATGGTGAATTTTTAGTTGTCTTCCCATGCTATCCTGGTCATTATTATATGTAATAATGGAGACCACCTTACAGCAATGTGCATATTTTACCATGATTATGATAATCTTATATTATATTCTGTAGCAAAAACATGATAAGCAGAGTAAAACCTTACATGTGTCTTGGGAAACTCTTCTTTTAAATTCTGTTCATATCGGTAAAATAGGATGACACAACAAAGCTTCCTTTATTTATCTCAGGTTTAAGGTTCTTATTTTACCCATTAGTTGGGATTGTTTTTCAAAGGATTCTGTGTAACAAAATTAGAATGTCTGTAAGAGCCCAGGAACAATGCATAACAAATGAATATAGTGTGTGAAATCTATGCAGTCAAAAAAGAATACCTAATTTGAGAAGCATAGTCTGCCTTTAATTTAAGGCATGTTAACTCAAATCTGTTCTTGCTTTAACAATCATATTTCCCGTTAACCTTGTCATCATCCAAGATTTCTGTATTTTACCACTGTACAGGACACAGAGGTCAAATATATTCTTTACATCCCTGTTTTTAAACATTCATGCAGTCTACCTCTTTCCACTTCAGGAAAATTTCTAGTATTTATACAAAAATCTTTCATGAGCCAATAAATGTTATTAATGTCTAATTGAAAATCTGTTTTTATATCAGGTGCACTATTTGAGATTAAAATTGTTTCATGTAATAGTTTCCAATTTGAAGTATAGAAAGAGTTTAGTGAATGACTTACTATATGATGGCAGATTTAGCATATAATTCAATATTAGGAAACCCAATTCCACTTTCTTCCCGGTTTTTTACATCAAAAGCTATTCTTGATGTTTGGGGATACCACAAAAAACATAAGCAATAAAGAATATAGCTGTTTATTATTTTTTAAAGGGAAGTAAAATCAATGACTGTATATGAAATAAAAATTTTAGTAAAATTATCTTTTAATCAGTTTGAGTCTATCTTCTGCTGTAAAAAAAACATGTTATTATAATTATCAGTTAGTTTTAATATTGTTTTAATTAGAATTTTATAATTTGCTGTTACTGATTCTTTCTAATTAGATATTATAATAATTCTCCTCAAGTATTTAAGTTGCTTATTTTCCCAATTGAATTCCATATAATTTTTCAGAAAGGTATTTATTTTTTATTTATCAGCAATGTTTCTGTTTTATTGTGATTAAAATTTAGACATGAATTTTTTTCAAAATATTTTATTGAGTTAAAAATATGTCCAGTGAAGAATCGGTGTTACTGCTTGTTTATAGAATATCATACAGAAATAATTTAATTTTAGAACTATAGTTATCTTTTATTTTTAAAAAAGTTGTCATATTATTTGTTCTAATAAAAGTAGCAAAGGGCTGTATTGATAAAACAAATAAGGTGACAAGGGGCATCCTTGTTTTGTTATTTTTAGTATTTTGAAGGAACTAGATAAAAATGATCCATTTTTAACAAAATATGTATTGTTATATAACTTCATTATTAACTCAATAAAATCTAAAGATAAAATATGTTCCTTGAGCACATTGCATAAATATGTTCAGTTAATAGAATCAAAGGCTTTATCTATGCTTACGCTTATGATTGAAAGTTTGTTTTTATTCTTATAGCAACATCTATCAAATATTAAAGTCTAATATTCCTATCTTGCACTTTTCTGTTTAAAATAAAACCAGTTTGATCATCTTCAATTAGATTTGAGAGCATATGATTTAATCTTTTTGCTAATATGGTCATAAAAATTGTATGGTCAAAATTTAAAAGAGAAATGGGGAGATAAGATGAGCATAATTTTGGATCCTCGTCTTGTTTTAATATAGGAAATATCAATGACAATTTCCATGAGGGAAGTATTTCTAACTTCTTCAAATGCTTTTAAAAGGGTCCTTAGAGTATTATCCATAATTATTTTATGTATCTCCAGAATTTTGCCATCTAGACTGGGGGCCTTGTTATGTTTTTAAATATTTAATTTGTTCTTTCAGTTCCCTAAATGAAATTGATTTATCTAATCTTAGTTTTTGCTCATTAGTTAATTTATTTTATATTTTCCCTCAGAAAGCTATCAGTTAATTCACTGTTGTCTAGAGTTGACTTATTGTTATTAATTAATTCATAATGTTTCCTAAAAGTCTCTAATATATCTTTTATATCTGTTGATTTTCTAACACCATTATTAACTTTAAATGTAATCTTGTTAATATGATTTATATTATTTAATCCCTTTGATCTAATGGCTAATTTATGTAAATATTTGTGATAAATACAGTATGATTGTAATTTAAATTTTTGGCTTATTTATTGAGATTTTATGATTCAATATTTCTACATATTTCTGATTTAAAACGTTGAATTCAGAATTTGTAGTCTTATCATTAGGTTTTAGACTTAGCTTTAATTTATCAATTTTTGATTGTAAAACAATTAATACTTTGTCCCACTCCTTAATTTTGCAAAGATACCAGCTCTTGACTCTACCATATAAATATGCTTCTAACATATCCCAAAAAATAACATCCGAAGTTTTGCCATTATTATTATATTCCATAAACAGATTTAATTCCTTTAAAAAACATTCCTTAAATCCTTTAGTTCATAACTTAAGCTGGAATTCTTTGCCAAAAAAACTAAATTATTATATTTTATATTAAAATTAAAAGTAATAGCATTGTGATAAGACAAATGGCATGAAATTATTAATACATCATCAGTTTTGGAATATAATGCATTAGATGTAAAACTTTATCTATATGTTTTTGAGTGCCAAATCTGAATGAATAATGTGTGTAATTAAGGGAATGTGCCAATTTAAAATCATATATATCTTTTAGATTCATTGCATTTATGAAATAATTTAATTGCTTGGCAGTTGCAAATAGCCTGTTTTTTTATTTTTTTTATTTATTTTTTTTAATCTTTGGTAGTATCTATTTCTGATAGTATGCAATTATAAGCATCAGCCAATAAAATTTCTCCTTTTGCATATAAGGTTATAATATCTAATTTTTTTTTTGTTTTGGAACCCATTCCAGGAATCCAGTAAACATTCACAAATGTGTACGTGTACTACCACTTATTGATCTCAAATACTACCAGTCCCATCATACAGTTTTTATCAGAGTAGGTATCAACTACTCTAGGCATAATCAATGACTTCTTCCAAAGTATGAGTGCCTCTCCTTTTTGAACTATAGTGTGAATAATCTTTTAATAACAACCTATCTAAATCTCTTATCAATAAATGAGTTTCTTGTGGAAAGACTGGGCTTTTTTTATTTTAAAATATTTAATTAAGCCACCTCCCTTTATGGGATTATTAAGACCATTAACATTTAAATAAACACATTTACATGCTGACATCTTTAAACTTAAACTGTTCTGAGAATTTTAAATTATTGTTTTGAATCAAGAAGCCGTACTTAATTTTAACAGTTTTTGTTATGGAGAGAGTCATAAACCTAACTATTAACAGATTAGTTATAAAAATATTTACACCAACTACCATGGAATAAAAAAATCCTGGTTTGATGAAATAATTGTATAAACTACCCACAATCATCTTCCTATTACTGCCCAATCTCTTTCTATTGCTACTACATCTAAAATTAAACTATTTATTAATATTATATTTTAATATAAAGCTTTCTCCTAATATGAAACTGTTTTCCAAGTTTAAGATTTAACTTCAAACACTATTAATTATACAATAAACCCATTTCTAAAAATAAAATAAAACTAAACAAACTCCTCCATAGAAGTATATTTTTACAAATTAATATTATGTATAGATTATATATGTATATCATTTTATCATTTCGCAATAGAGCTATCTTAAATCATTGCTTTGTAGTACATATCCTATCTCTTGACTCTTCCTCTTAGTGTTAACGTAAAGTCTGAATATTAGAGTCTGACTACTGACTCAAATATTTTCTGGTTGAATTCTACTATTCAAATGCTTACTGATTGATAAGACTCCTTCACCTTTATAAGTATCTACATGTACATTTATCTTAAAAATACCTTATTTAAGACATCTTGCAGCAATGGTTTAACTATTAAGAGCCTTCAAATTCAACTGTGTTAAATATAAGATTAAAACAAATCATGGTATAACTGATAAATTAAACAACAATATACCATCAGTCTTCTGCAGTGCTCAGAAGGCTTAAAGTCCATCTTATCCCATCTGAGATAAACCTTATCTTTCTTTCATGTTTCTTAGTCTTTTCTTCATTTTGGCTTGAGGATTTGCAGGCTAGCAACTGTTACAAATGTGTTACCCTTTTTTGACACTAGATAGTTTTAATGTGTTTTTATAGACTACTACTGTCAAATCAAATATGTTTCTTTTTAGAAGCTTAAATAGAATGATACTGTTTTTGACCTGAATATGAATGCAAAAAAACAATGATAGGATATCATGTAGTTCTCATTCACTGATGTACCTCAACATTAGGACTCAATTAAGTCCCTATATTTAACACTACATTTTCCAGTAACAGTTTTAATTCAGAATTTACCTGTGACATTAACAGCTTCAGTATCAGTATATCATATCAAGAATTACTAGTGATATTGTGTCTGGTGCAGCTAGGTGTGATTCACAAATACAAGCAAATGTTAACTGCAGAATATGTTTATATTTCTGAAATTCCATTAGTAACCACTTGCTTATTATATGAACTATATTACTGAACAAGAATAAAGAAATTTTAGCAAATAATAGCTATCTGTTTAGAAGACCTCATTTCCATACCCAGAAATATTCATTTCATCAATTGTGTTAAAAATGGAATATCCTTTATTGAAATGTGAGAAAGAATTGATGAATTCTGCAAGGTTGATGTGTTTTTTTTTATTAAATGTTTCACTGAGAGTAGTCCATGACAATGTTATTATCAAATCTGTGATATAGGTATATTTGAAAGGTTGCATTTTGATATAATAATGTGTCTGCTTTTGATTCCTTGTACTATTACTGTAAAGCATTCTTTCTTATCCCCTTATCCAGTATATCTACTGGAAACAACAAAGTCTGTCTTAGTTGTTGTTGTTGTGTCTTCCGGCTTTTTCCGCTAATGATTGGCAGTAGATTTTTACGTGCCGAGTTGCCAGCCCTGATGCACAACCTTCAACGAAGGTACGCCCATTCATGCATGTCTCCACACAGAAGATGCTCTAGCTGAGAATCGAACACGACAATGTCTTACTGTGAGGCGACAACGCTACCGCAGCACCACCGTCTGAAAGACCACTGCATGTTGTTGATTGTATTATTTAGTAATCAGTGAATATTGATGTATATTCACTGTATGTTGTTTCCTATAATATTAATTAAGATGCTACATTGATAATTGCAATGTCTAATCATTAATAAAGTATCTTGGCAATTTAACTTGGTAATTATAGTTTCATAAATGCCTGCATATAATATAATCAGAGACTGCACTGTTAAAGTAAATGTGTTATGTCTCTGGATCACATTTTCTTGTGTGTTCCATATAGCAAATATTTACCCAAGGGTTTTATTATGTAAAATCATTTGTTCAATGTTTTTTTTTATATAATTATCGATTCAACCATTGTGAAATCTCTCCAGTTACAAGAAGATGTTTTAATAGTTTTTACTATAGCTTTGGATCTTCCACTAACAGTTCATGTCAACATGTGCTAACCTCATTGCCGTATATTATGTTCCTGCCTATGTATATGTAATCCTATAACATTAATAAATACATCAACTGCTGTTCTGTGTTGCCCATAATATTCTTGCACATATTATCTAATCGAGCTATAATACAAACACACACATCGTTCCTGTTCATGGGAAAGTATAACAGTTAATATTGATTTTCCTATTTAAAATTATGACTTCTGGATGTTTAAAGTATCTCAAATGTATCATTTACACTTAAAAAACTGCTTATTAAAGAAACAACTATGCTGATAATAAGTATACTCCCTCACTACAACTCAGTCTAAAAGATTGTTCCTTCTGTGCCTCCATTCAGCAACAAAACACTACATCTCAGTTTTTCATTTTACATAAAAAGACGTGTCCAAGCTTCAACTTACACAAATAACTTGTTTTTCACATCTTTTAGCTATATGTCTTAGTTATCCCTTGAGCTATATATTTTCTTGTACTTTAAAGTATACATTGAAAATACTGAAAATTATGCAGAGGTCTCCTGTTATGACAGAATCAATGATGCTGATATGAAACTTGCCTTTTCCTCAAAAAAAAAAATCTAAGTATGGTTACTAGATATTGTTGTATTGCTTTTCAGACACTTCTCTTTTGGGTGTTGTGTATTTCACAAAATGATTTATGTAAGAAGTTCATTCTTTTCTTTCACCGGCATGCTGAGAATCTAACTGTGTGTTAGTCATGTAAGACTGTCTTAGATACAGTCACTGCCAATGAGAAATAATAATGTTATTTGCTGTAATCAGCTTAATTTGTTTACAGAAAACATGCACCATGCCTCAGCCTGAGGTCTGCTTTTATTTGATGAGCTTGAACAAGTATGTATTCTAATTACTAAAAGTAACTTAACATCTCCTACTTTCCACAGTCAGTGCACTCACAAAAAAGTAACCATATTTCAACAAGAGCCTAGAAGATATTGCGTAGTACTGTCTCTCTGGAGCTAGTCTTAATTTTTCATTCACTTTGTGGTAAGAATTTTAATTCAGAGCTCTCAAACACAAGCTTTAATGTTTTTAATTAAAAAATCTTTCTGAAGTTAGCACTTCCAGAATATCAGTGTTTACTATCACCATGTCATGTAAGAATATGTTTAAGTAGGAAGTGACACAGGGAAATTTATGGTCAGTTGGAGACTCATAAGCAAGGACTGTGCTTATGAAGTTGTTGAATCTCCCTGGAGGGCATTATTACTAACTTAAAAAAGGGTGACAGCTTCTCAGCTGTGTGGCATAGAGGGATAAAGCCCTGAGTATGACTGAGACACTCTAGTTCAACTCTCAGTTCAAGCAATCAAAGAACCAAGGAATGGGCAGTTCAGTAAGACTTAGCAGCCATTGCATTTTTCCCCTACTGGGGTGACGGACGTAATGTGACACACTGCATGACTGACCTCATCAGAAATGTTGAAGTCCCACCAGTAATAGTCACTGGTTTTAATGGCTTGTAGTACAATTAATTTGTGTAGGTTGTTACTGTGTGTTGTGTGTGTGTGTGTGTGTGTGTGTGTGTGTGTGTGTGTGTGTGTGTGTGTGTGTGTGTGTGTGTGTGTGTGTGTGTGTGTTTGTGTAGATATGCATAGGGACCTTCATAGAACATTGGCACACAGCAGAACTACCCACTACTGTAGGGATGGAGTTAGTTAGAGGAGGGAGGAGGTACTCACTTGGATTATGATCTGCCTGTGACTAAAGCCTCACCTCAAAAGCAAAAAAAAATAACCTGATAAGACTCTACCTCTATCAGGATGTAATAGGGGCATAGTGTTTCTACCCTAGTTGTGAATAAATGGATTAATAAGGTTCTGGTTGGGGGAGGCCTGAAGTCAGTTAGAGTCAGGTATTTGTAGAAGATGAAATTCATGCTATCTTCTGTAAACTCAAATAGTATGATAAGGAGTTCACTGTAAAAGGGTTGAATGATGAACATGTGACATCCTGCTGTTAATGTGTTACTAATGATGTCCACAAAAATGTCAGAATCT
The DNA here is from genome assembly GCF_019279795.1 of Protopterus annectens. Classification (NCBI taxonomy): domain Eukaryota; kingdom Metazoa; phylum Chordata; order Ceratodontiformes; family Protopteridae; genus Protopterus; species Protopterus annectens. Next base: position 905,945,935 of record NC_056729.1, read on the forward strand.
CACAATAGTCTTTATATGGTTTTGGTTTATGGTTTTCTACATCATTAACCATTCTGCTAATGCTGACCTTACAGTGCTTGCATTATACCATGATCTGGTGCCCTGACACCTTATAGTACTGTACTCTGTGTCACATGATAACAGTGTATATTACTGCAAAGAAACAAGTTTGCTGGCACAGGTGATTAGTACAATGCTATACAATCTGTGTTTGTTTGCAGTGGCTATATGCATCCATGATATAATTTGCCTTAATCTTACATTTTCTGCCACATGCCTGACTTGACTCCAGAAAGAGTACTGCTTACTTTAGTACATTAACCTGGCAAATGGCCATCTATAAATACATAAATGCACACTAATGCAAAATCCCAAAACAATGGAGTCAAAACTTGGTTACAGCATTGCTACATCTCCACCTGCAAAAGAGATAATACTGCAGGCAATAAATGGTGGCAAGCTGCACTGCATACAGTAGCAAGTTTCACATACAGATGGAACTGCACTACTAAAGGAGGGGAGATAATGGTGGTGGGGTCTGGGACTGCTAGCATTGCATGGTAATATGACTTAACGAGTCATCATTGATATTCTTTAGGGTGACTCATAGAGTTGCCTTTACCAGATATACACACAACACCTCCAGTAAAGGAAACTCCCTGCATGCTTATCCCTTTGGGAAGACAGTAAGCGTACATGCATGACAGTCATGGTACCTGCAATACTTGCATTTCCACATCCATCATACAGAAGGCACTGCTGTGTATCACACTGTCTGGGACATATATGTCCATGTTTATAACAGCATGGGTAATGTGGAAAGCCCAAATAGCTACATTTGCTGTCATACAGATGGAGCTGTGGTGCCAGATGACTTGACATGCATTTGGCAGATCGACCAGGGTCCTTCCAGTGTTCACGCTGCACCAGGAATGGATAATGACATTCATTACCATAGAGCATTTCAGAATATTATTACCCAGTCCTGGGATACAGAATCTCCTTTCACTTTAGTACCTTCCATGGTATTACACGGTACTGTGTATGGTATACCCATTCACCTCTATGATGGAAAGGACAGTAATTTGTTAGATGATGGAACCTGTACTCGGTACTACCCTGATTGCTTTGCCATGTACCCCACAGACTTGGGTATCCTGAGATGTTCCTTTAGTAAAGATTATTTTAGAGTGAAAAAATATGGACAGATGCAGTTGTGAAAGATACTCCCTGACAAAAGTGGAAGCATTGCAATTGATATTATGTATGTAATAATCTCAGTTTTATTATATGTTTTAAAAACATCTTACCCTGTTTTATCATTAAGTAATAAGTACAACTGCAAGAATAATGGCTGTGTTGGAAAAACGGACGGATATCTAAAAATAAATATCATATTACACTGGATAAATTATCAGCTCATGCAGTAAGGGGCATGCACACAGTATAATGCAATGAAACAAAGCAAGAATAAACTTCGCAGTGTGGAAGGTGTGAATATTAGCATGTCATGTCAGCATTTGTTTTGGTTAATTAGTTAATAATTTTGTTAGTGAGTTGGTTTCTTAATTAATAAAGTTTGGAGTAGTAGGTTAGCCTTAACAAGCTGTTATTATATTATATATTTTAATTTGTCTATAGCTTTTTAGTTTCAGTTCTAAGTAGCACAGTCACAGTTTACACTCTGGCATTAAGGGGGACTTGGATAAAGGAATGTGTTTAACGCTTTTATTGCTCTTAATAGAACCACCCTGTGTAACCACTGCCTTGCTACAAATAACCTGATTCTATATAAAAAAATGAATGTTTTTGATGCATTCATCATACTGAACTAGGATCGCTCGTTTGTGTGTTTCAGTAAAGGATATTCCATTTTTAACTCAACTGTGGACTGCCTTCTATTTTCTATTTTATTATTTTGTAGTATGTATTTTACAGTTTGATTTTTATTATTGAACTAGGTGCATAACATAATTCAAGGAGTGAAATTCACACCCTCCACACTGCAAAGTTTCCTCTTGGTGTGGTAGCGTTGTCGCCTCACAGCAAGAGGTTCTCTGGTTCGATTCTCGGCTGGGGTGCCTTCTGTGTGGAGTCTGCATGTCCTTCCTGCGTTCGTGTGGGTTTCCTCCGGGTGCTCTGGTTTCCTCCCACATTACAAAGACATGCATCTGGAGCCTTTCTCCCCGGGCCTCTGCTGAAAATTGGCTTTGTTCCAAGTCGGACTTTCCCAGTTAACAAATGACAAATGAAATAAAATAAATAATATATATATGTGTGTGTGTGTGTGTGTGTGTGTGTGTGTGTGTGTGTGTGTGTGTGCTTACATATATATATATATATATATATATATATATATATATATATATATGGATTCACTTTGAATCATCGAATGTTCAGAACATAGAAGGTTCAAAATGAACCACACAAAAACCAAAAAACTTACAAAAACTACTTTAATATTCCAACTCTGAGATCACACTACAGTGAGGTAAGGGAAATCTCCCATTTACCGCTATATGCGGTAGCGCTAAACGGGAGATTTCCCATACCCTACCTGCAATGCCAACACTCAGATGGCACACTTCTACAATTTCACTTACCTTTCACTTCCACTTTAAACCTTCGATGTTCTGGTCTCGATGATCAGAACGTCAATGTTCTGAACATTCAATGATTCAAAGTGAATCCATATATATATATATATATATATATATATATATATATATATATATATATATATATATACACACGCACGCACACACACACAGACACACACACACACACACACACACACACACACACACACGCACACATACACTTACCTTTATCCATGGTGGCCATTTTATTAGAGAAAGAAGTTTAAAGTTCCACAATTGGACAGTTAATGCACTTCTATAATAAGCAAACAGTTAATAACATGCTTATCAAAGCACCTTCTGTGATCATACCTTTGGCACAGAGTCTGTAATGATGATCACTTCATTAACAACTGGTTAGAAATATTGTAGTGTTTCTGTCATAAAGACACTGGGCAGCTGCTTCTTGTTGACAATATGATACCCTCACCAGGGATTATTTATGAAATGCACCTCACCAGGGATTATTTATGAAATACTTACTTCATCATTGTTCAATGTGTAAAACTCTGTCTCAATGGTAGTATCTGTCTATTAATTATTTTGGTCACTCCTGCTGGCTGGTATGTCTCCTTGCTGAAACACATTCTGATTTTGAAAATAATAAAAAAGGTCATTAGATGCTGTGACAGGTATTATATCCTGTGTTGCTAGGCAACTACATTTAATTACAGGAAACCTTCTTCAACTACAGGTGTCTTACTGATTACATCATAAACAAAAAATACTAAAGATTAGTTTTGCCATTATTAGCCAGTGTTCCAATCTCTAGCTCTTAGATCATTCTGCTTACTTTTGTAAGTTCCTGGATTTCGTGTGAAGTTTTCACATTCTGGTAAATAATGGAGTCCCACTATGTTTGTTTATCCAAAGAGAATCATAACCCTGACTATGACTGAAGACATTCCATTTTTATCATTGATAGCTTCTTGTTTTGTGTGTGTGTGTGTGTGTGTGTGCGTGTGTGCGTGTGTGCGTGCGTGCGTGTGTGCGTGTGTGCATGTGTGTGTGTGTGTGTGTTTGTGAATACACTCTTAATCTTTATTTTATTTTTTTTTTGTTTTGCTCAAGATGGCGCCCGACATGGTTAACGTCTCTGCATTCTCCTCCTGCAAGTGTTTTTTTGTTTGTTTGTTTTGGAGGTGTTTTTTAAGGTTTTAGATGTGCAAGCTTCATCTGCATTGATTATATATGATAAAGAAATGTTATTAGAGATTAGCAGTCGGTTTTGTGCTGTTATTCCTTGCTTATCAGAACATCTTCTCAGAAATGCCTGTAGACAAGGCCTTCTAGCAAGGAAGTTAGGTGATGAATGCAACCGGAGGAAGGATTGTCTGAAGCGGAGTCATAGCAGTTGAGGTAGGAGAGGTATAAAAGGTGAGTTACATGTGAAATTTAAGGCCAGAGGCAGCAGATCAGCCCTTCCCTGCCTACTGCTTACTAATATTCGATCTCTTGAGAACAAAATGGATAATCACAGAACTAGAATTCTGACCCAGAGAAAAATGAAAGATTGCTGTGTACCGATGCTTTGGTTATCGGATAATAATCCCGATTCAATTGTCCATTTGCACACTCACACTGTCTGTCATGGAGACCTCATGGAGGCATCAGGTAAAATCAAAGGTGGAGGTACTTGCATCTATATTAATAACAGATGGTGTTCAGATGTGCAGATTGTTAACAAACACTGCTTGAGTGATATAGAGCACCTAATGCTGAAATGCAGACCCTTCTATCGACTGAGAGAGTTTACAGCTGTGTTTATCTTAGCTGTTTATATCCCTCCACAAGCAAATTGCTTGGCTACATTGGGAGCATTGTATGAGGCTGTAAATGCACAAGAAAGTAAGCACCCTGATGCAGTGTTTATAGTGGCTGGTGACTAGTCATTGCAACTTATGGTCTGTGATGCCAGCATACCAACAATACATTACCTTCCCTACTCGGGAGAACAATATACTGGATCATGTATACAGCAATGTGAGGGGGGCATACAAGGCTATATCTCACCCTCATTTTAGTCAGTCTGATCATACTTCTGCATTTCTCTACCCGGCATGTAGACAGCTTCTCAAACAAGTTCTCATTGTAAGAAAAACTGTTAAGATGTGGACAAAGGAATCTGAACAGGAGCATTAGGATTGTTTTCGGTGTACTCAGTGGGATGTTTTAAAACAGCTGCTATGAATGAGGATAGTATTGTTGATCTGGAGGAATACAGTTCAGTAGTTTCCAGCTACATAAGCACTGACCTCATTGTGCCCCATGATGTATCCAAATAATAAACCATGGATTAGCTCAATGGCTCGCTCTGCGATTCATGCCCACTCCAAGGTATATGCATCAGGCAATATCAGCGAGTATAAGGAAATCTAGATATGACTTACACAGAGCTGTTAGAGCAGCAAAGGAAAATTACAGTCGTAAGGTGGAAGGCTATTATTTGACTGCTGATGCATGGTGTGTTTAGCAAGGCCTGAAAAACATCATAGGCTACAGAGACAAAGGCAGAGGGCTGACTACTGACAGACAGTTTTCACTGGATGATTTAAGTGAATTTTATGCTTGTTTTGAGGTCCAAAACACTGAGTCAAAGGGTACCACCATAAGAGAGAGGGGTAGAGAGGAGACACTACCACCTTTTACAATATCACCAATAAGTGTGGCAAAGTCCTTCAGGAGGATAAATCCCTAGAAGGCAGCCAGTACAGATAATATTGCTGGAATGACATTCAAAACCTGTGCTTCTTTAGTTGTTGATATTCTGGCTGACATATTCAATCTCTCCCTTGGATAAGCTACAGTTCCCAGCCGTTATAAGGCAGCCACTGTTATTCCACTGCTGAAAAAGGGCTAAGCCAACTGCCTGAATAACTACTGGCCAGTTTCTTTGACTTCTATAGTGATGAAATGTTCTGAGAGAATAATTATAATTCATATTCAGTTAGTTATACCTCATAGTATGGATCCCCTGCAGTTTGCATACAGACCATATAGGTCAACAGAGGGTGCAGTAAGTACAACATTGCATAAGTTCTTACTTATTTTGAGAATAACGACATTTATTCTTGATTGCTGTTTATTAATTATAGCTCGGCCTTCACTATGGTGATACCAACGAATCCCATTAATAACCTGTCCATACTGTCTTTTCAATTGGGTCTTGTATTTTTTTAACAGGCAGACAACAGTCAGTCAGACTGGGGAATAGCATCTCTAAAACAATAATAATAAAAACAGGAACTCCACAAGCCTGTGTGCTGAGTCCATTGATGTACACCCTCTTCAGTTATGATTGTGCTGCTTGTCAAATTTGCAGATGATACAACAGTCATTGGTCTGATCTCTGGGGTGATGAGTCAGTGTCTAGGAGGGAAGTGGAGAACCTTGTGAAGTGGTATTGGACAGCAATCTCTCTCTTAATGAAAGGGAAGATCATTGATACACAGAGGAATACAGGGCAGCACTTACCATCATATGTTGTTGAGTCTGAGGTGGAAAGAGGGGCTACATGCAAATTCCTTAGTATTAATTTCTCTGAGGACCTTACCTGGACTCATAACATCATAGACCTGGTAGGGAAAAGCCAGCAACAACTGTATTATCTGAGAAGGCTGAGGAAGTTTGTCATGTCCAACACCATCCTCAGCAACTTCTACAGATGTACAGTTAGGGACATTCTCTCCCACTCTGTTATATTATGGTTCGGGAATAGTACAATACGAGCTCACCAGGCTCTGCAGCAAGTAATAAAAAACTGCACAAAACATTATTGGAGTAACGCTTCCTGCACTGGAGGACATCTATACCAAAAGAGTTTTTAGGAGGACTGAAAACATTATCATGGACACTACTCTCCCATAGCACTAACTGTTTATACTGTTACCATCAGCAAGGCGTTATAAGAGCATGACGGCCAGAACAACCAGGCTGAAAAATAGTTTTATACCTCAAGCTATTAGACTGTTAAGTAAAACTCACATACTACCTCTCCCTCCAGTATTATAAGTTGGTTCACATTTGGGGGGACAAGCTTTTTTTGCACAAGTGTGCTCTTTTGCATAGTTATATATATTTCCTGATATTGATATTTATATTATTGTCTTATTTGTTGTCTTAGATACTCCTTCTTGTTAATTGTCATTTTTTATATGTTGCTGGAGGATTTGCAGAATAAGAATTTCATTGTACTCTGTGACGCTGTCTCTGGTATGACAATAAAACTGAATTGAATTGAATGTATTATTGTTTTAACATTTTTGTTTTCTGCAATATTATGTGTTGGAGTCCCAGATGTGTTCTTTAATTCAGCATCTAACTCTGATCATATGTGGGCTGTCTGTCTGTTTCACTGTATTTTTTATTTAAACGTTGTCTGAAGTCAAAATACTTTTTTTAAGAACGTTGGCACATGAAAGTCTGTTTATGACATTTTTCTTTGCAGTATTATATTCACAATGTTATTCATTGTTAGGCACATATTTTATTATGTCATCATTCAGTAGCCACTTATTTTATGGCATCATTTTGTAGGCAAATGTTTTATTATGTCATCATTTGCGCAGATTCCATTAGTGCTGATTATGAAAATTGAGTTTATATTCTGTATGTGCTACACTGATCAACCACTGAAGCTCAATATCGTAACAGATGATTTTTAAGTTTTATTTTAATATCTTGAGGTTATTTTATCAAACTGGAAATAAATAAATAAATAAATAAATAAATAAATAAATTTACATTAAAGTGTATCTACTTGATTTTACTTGTGTCTTTTCCAAAGATTCGAACCTATAGCAGTCCTGACAAGGTATGAAGAAATCACTTTAGAGGTGCTTTCAGTATGTTATCGGGTACCTCAGATTACCTACACAATTTTAGATTTTATATAAGCATCTTATGTGCTACAAGCATTTGACCTTGCTTTTTCTTTTAGATAATAAAATATTCCAATAAATATCAAAATTCCATAACAACATAAGCAGCAACATAGTAATAATAATAATAATAATAATTTTTATTCAGGTTCACATGTAGCCCATTTTCAGTGCTTTAATTTGTCTGCATTCTGTCCTACATTGTTGCAGACCTATGATTTCTTTTTTCTGAAAACTGTATCTCCATACATGGAAGTGTTGTGCCCCTTTCTGTGATAATAATATACCCATAGAAGACAGGAATATGTTAACCCACAGCCAGTCAAATGCATTGGCTGTAAGTTACAAGTCAAGATTCATTTGGTTTCATAGTGAAAATAATTACCTGTACTATTATGACTAGTCTGTTTGAGTAATGTTAAAATCTGTAGCATTAAAAGCTGTTATACTGTGTACAGTCATGGCTACTTAGTAGTTTTGTTTAGAATCTATTAAACTGACCCTTTTCTAGATTATTCTTTTTGTCTGTTATAGTTACCCAGATACTCCCCTACTGTTGGACCTGCACTATGTTGACTCATATTCCAGTTCCTTTGCCCCGCCCCCTCTGTAAGAAGCAGTGATATCACTGCTTCTGAATAAACTGCTTATAATTCTGTCGTCGTTCTGATGCATGAAAGTATGTGAGTTGGCCATATTTTCAGCCTCAAGTACTATGTTGTTGTTCAAATGCTTCTTCCCTAATCGTTCTCCTTGGAAAGTAACTGCCCTCAGGCTTTTAATTCTCTCAGCTCTAACTAGTGATCTAGTTCCCCCAAATCAGGGTGACTATTAACACTGATTCTGTCTTGGCACTAATTGGATGGTTATGTTTTATCTTTACTCTCAGCATAACTGTACTGTGTTGTCCAGCTATTTCCAGATATGTCTCTTTGTATCCTTGTAAGCATTTGTCATCTCAGATTATCTGAAAATACCATTTTGTCAGCTTTGAACATTAATGCTTGGGCATAACTTATTTATCCCTTGAAAAAAAATAAGACTACATTTTTTTTCTTAGTCACAAATTTTGTTAAGGCCATCATTGGATCAACAGGTTGGAAAAAAAACTCTAAAATGTACCTCAAAGTGTCTTGAACCCCATTGCTACTGGTGGCCTAGCATCGCTTAGACCCCTACTTAACACAGTTATTGTGGGCCAGTCTTGGCCAGTCTCACTGATCAGCTTAAGACAAGGTGGGGAAATAAGAAAACTCATGCAGGTGATATGGATTCTACATTGGATAACTTTAACTGCCATAGTCTATTACGCTTGTTTTACAGGAAATACTAGTCTATGATAGATCAGAAGTAAAAACAACAGGTGTTTTGTTAGGGCATCTTACATGTCTAATGCATTCATTTCTAGCCTTTCAAATGGCTGGGAAATTTTTTGAATGATTTTGTAACATAAATTTCCTTAGAATATATATATATTTTTAATTACATACTAGCTTCCTGTTTTTTTGTTGATTTTTTTTGTTTTTTTTTTGCTGATCCTGCATATTTTCATATTATTGTTTTCATTTCAGCTGTCCATAATACATTACTAATGTGGTGATCTGTATCCACTGGAGTGTGACTGCCAATGTCACATAAATAAACAGTGACACTCCAATGGATACAGCGACACTCCTGTATTCATTGTAGTGTCACTGTTTATTTATGTTTAATATTGGCTCCAATATTTATACGCACTTGATTGATTTCCAAATTGTGGGTGGCACAGTGATACAGCGGATAACATTGTCACTCACAGCAAGATATTCCCCAGGTTGATTTGGGGCTGGAGTGCTTTCTGTGTGGGGTCTATATGTGTAAACATGCGTTTCCTCTAGGTGCTTTGGTTTCCTCCCACATTCCAAAAGACATGAAGTAGGTGGATTGGACACTCTAAATTGGCCAGAGGTGAGAGTGTGTGGTGTGAAAGAACTACTGCGGCAGAGCTTGCCACCTGGTGGTGTATATCTTGGCAATGAATAATTGTCACTGTTGAAGTGACACCCCAACAACATGTACAAAAATGAGAAAAGGGGTAATGGATAGATGGATGGATTGGTTTCCAAATTATAGTATGTTCTGAAGTGATTAATTCACATTACTTTTTCGTTTTCCATTTTTTTTTTTTGACCAAAGAGATTAATTTATGCTGAGACCACTAGCTGGAGACGAACAAATTTCAGTTTTATTTAGAAGTGCAATGCATTCATCCAAGTGGAAGACTTCAGAATAGAGTACATTTTCAAAACACACACATATTTCTATAGTTAAATAGTCATGTGTCTTTCATGGTTATTGAAATTTAAAGGCACCAGATGGAAAATAATCTAAAATATTGGATAATGAAATATTAGAAGTAAAAAAATATTATTGAATATAAACAGGCAAAATAAAAATAATGAGAATAATACGACTCTTTTTAGAAATATCTAAACGGCATAAAGTTTTCATTAAAAATATCAGTCTGTTACTTAAATATATTGTAACTTTGCAGGTCTCATTTTCAAGAATCTGCTAATGGAAATGTAGTTGTTTAGTCCTTTGGGTTATTGCATCCAAATCTAGCTGCGAGGCACATTCTCTGACCTCCATTCTTTACTCGTAAACCACCCACAGGCCAGCTTATGCAAATTCCAAAATGCAAACCAAATATCCTTCTGTGTTACAATAAAATGTGTATCTTTAAAGAGTATCAGTCTCCTTTCTCATAGTTGTATCATATACATTTTCATATATTCTTTTATTCAAGCTTGGGGTTTTCTTGACATAAAATAAAGTATAGGTTTTGCAAATCCCTTTCAACAGTCCAGATTTTTGCCTCATATGTTAGGTCTTTCCTCATAAAATTTGTGATTTTTCTGGCAAATCACAAGGATGATGTGAGAACCGAACTCACTAAAAAATGACATACATTTGAGTTTCAGGCTTCAAATCCTTCAGATGATACATGTAAATACAAAACATGATATTCTAGCAACTTTCTACGTTTATAAGGGCAGTATTTAAAATCTGTCCCTATTTTTGCACCTTTGTCCCCCCCATTATGTCAGGTTTTGTCCAGATTTCTGGCACTAAGACTGTCAGAATTTTATAATTATTCAGGTAAATCAGCCCCTTTACTGTAACAGTTGTAACATTTTCTGGCACCAGTTATTTATTCCCTTGCCTGTACATTGACGGTTTTAACTTCACCTACAAATTTGCATTGATGGCAGGAGCCACATTTGGTCATGAGGTATGAACAAGGAGTAGCACAAGGCTCCATGTTTGGCCATACCTATTTAGCTCGTACCTGATGGATAGAAATATTCCTCAGAATGATTTACTGCATCTATGCCGATGATCTAAAGCTTGGCAAGTAATTACTGATGCTGATGGTCAGCTTATCCTAAAGAACTTGGACGTTTTGAACAAAAGTTGGGATGAGTCAGATAACACGCCTGTACATAAGGCATACCCCTCAACTGTCCATATTTTTGCAGAATGTCCAGATTTTTGCCTCATATTTTGGTCTGCTTCTTATAAAATCTGTGGTTTTTATGGCAAATCACTGGGATGATCTGAGGATTGAAGTCGCTAAATAATGATATACATTTGAGTTTCAGACTTCATATTCTTCAGAAAAATGCATGCTAAGACAAATGCTGTTATTTGAGCAACATTCTAAGTTTATAAGAGCAATATTTAACATTTGTCCTTACTTTTGGTCTTTAGTCTCCCCATTATATCAGACTTTGTACAGATTTCTTGCGCTAAGAGGTTGAGAGGTATGACATAAGGAAAAGACTGAATTAACGTATTTTGCTAAAATTAAACACAGTATGAACTATTGCAAGTTAGACCCTGAGGATGATCAGGTTGAGACATGCAAAGAGTTAACTATAGTCTTTGATAATAAGTTAAACAGCAAAGATCAAGTAGACCATGTTCTAAAGGAAAGCAGCATGCTGATGGGTTGCACTTGTACATGTATTAAAATCAGTCAGAAATCTGGAAGTCCTGAGGAACATTTTTGTAGTATAATTATATCTAGAAACTGAATACAACAGTTTTCTTTGGGCTCCCTTCATTAAAAAATACAGTAAAAAGTCAAGAAAGTCCAAAGGATATTAGTAAAAGAACATCATTGTCATGACTATGGAAAATGGTTACTCTTCTAAGGCCTATTTTCTGTTTAATATACATATATCAGAGGTAATCTTATTTTAGGTTATAAGGCCATGAACATGATGCTCTTGTGTGAGTATATAGAATCTTTATTTATTTGGCATTTATTTGGCATTTGTTTACTGTGAAAGTCCGACTGGGCATGTATCACATTTTCAGTGGAGGCCCTGGGAGAAAAGCTCCAACATACATAGTTCAATTAATAAACTACATAATATTATGGCATGGTGTATTAACAAATAATAGAATTGACATACCTGATAAATAAAGTCATATTATAAAATCATACATTAAACAACAATCTAAAGTACAATCACTTGTGATAACCAATGGTAAAAATGTTAAGCATTTAAAATAGAAGTAAAAGACTAAAAGAAAGAAAGAGATTTTGCAACGGGGGGAGATTAGGAAATGGAGTTAAAGTAGGGAGCTGTCGGAGAAGTAACTGATGCATTTGAATCTGAAGATCAAATTTCAGTTGATCTCCTATTATGACACCAAATAACTTTGCATGAGGTGCAACTTCACTTTCAGTATGGTTGAGACAGGATATCTTGATGGTGTCTTTTATATGTGTTTGGGATTTGGGGAGAAATAAGAGCAGCTTTGTTTTATTTGGATTTAGGAAAAGCTGAGAGTTGAAAGCCTGCTGAGTGATAAATTGTAACTGGGAAGGACTATTAGATGAACAAATGACAGTGGAGTCATCTGCATATTGTATAAGTGTAATGTGTTGGGAGGATGCATGTAGATCATTTATAAATATGTTAAAAAGGAGAGGGCCAAGTATGGAGCCTTGTGGAACACCTGTATTAACTGGGAGAAAAGAGTAGGTAGAGAGCCGTTTAACTGATTGTAGCTAGTTAGATAGGTAGCTAGAGAACCAAGTGACTGTTGTACTGGAAAAGTCTTAAGCAGATATTTTTGAGAGTAATTTGGTATGTGAGACTGTACTGAAAGCTTTAGAGAGATCTAAAAAAATGGAAGAAACTAAATTGCTGTTATCTCTGGCTTTAATGACATGGTCCAAAAAGGAAACAAGGGCAGTTGTTGTGCTATGGTGTATGAAAAAGCTGTGTTGGGTAGAGGTTAATAGATTTTCTTGCAGTAAGTATTGTAAAAGTTAATTAACAAATGTCAAATAAATAAATAAAAAGTTGTTTATGAATACATTTTTCTAAGGTCTTGGAAAGAGGGGACAGGATTGCAACCGGTCTGAAATTTGTTGCGTCTATGGAGTTTCTCAGTTTATGAAGCCGAATAATGTAATTTTTTTTCCAGACTGATGGGACTTATGACTCATAAATGGATTGATTGATCAAGATAGAGATTGGGTAGACAATAGATGGGGCAGCAATCTTTAGGTATAGATATGGGAGATTGTCTACACTGGGTGAACAGGGCTTCAGATTGTGCAATCATTTTTTATATAGGAAGTAGAGACAGATTTTATGCTGAAATGGCATTGTTAGAGCTTTGAGATTTGTCAGCTGTGGCAGGATTCTGTAGGGTGTCTTTAGTGAGGGTGGCTATTGAGCCTATAAAGTGGGAGTTAAACTTAGAAGCAGTTTCTAAGGTTGAGATGTCTGGACAAGGTTTAGGGATACTAGGATTTCCAGTGTGTACTATTTTGAGAGGACCAAGATTTTGGGGGTTGTCTCTTTGATTATCCTGTGGATTGAAGTAATAATATTTCTTATCAGCAGTAACTTGTTTTTTTTTTTTCATGTTTCATAGTTGTTTGTAAGTCTGTAAGTGAGCTTGAGGTTTGTATTCCTGCCAGTTTCTCCAAGCTTTGTCTCTCTTATATATTAATTGTCTACTAGAAGGGGATAGCCAGGGTGATAGGGTTAGTTTAACTCTCCTTTTTTCATATAGGTGCACGGCTATTGAGAATGTCAAGAAATATTGTATTACATTTTAGAACAACATTATCCAGTGGCAGTGAATAGAGGATGGACCAATTCATGTTATTAAGGATGTCATTTAAAACGCTGGAATTGAAATTTGAGAGGTTATGGTAGTCTTTGTAAAGGTACTGTTTAATATGGTGAGTTGCTAGTCTCTGAACATAGGTGGGATGGTGATTACTGAGGGAGTTGGGAAGTTTTTGAGAATCATGAAGGTTTGAATTTGAGACTGGGATCCATTCCAGATTAGTCCCAGTGTTATTAGCTTTGTTGAAGTGAATATGGGAAGTTGCTTGAAACCATTTAGATTGATAACTAGTCGAAGGGTAGTCTGATGTGAAGGTTTTCCAGTTAATATTGACATCACCAAGAATTATTATTTCATGAGAAATGGAAGTAAATACCCAATGTAGGATGTCTTCCAGAAAAGGGATATTATTTCCTGGTGGAATATATAGGGCAGTTATACATAGTGTTTTATGCTCATTTAATTTGCAGTGAGAGCCAAGGATCTCAGCAGAGAGGAATTTAGGTAGAGAAATAGAAGAAGAAGAAGAAGAGACAGAAATATGGTTAGAAAACAGGATTGCTACACCACCACAACCTTTTTATTTTATTTTTTATTTAATCTGTCAGAGATGATGATAGTATAGCCAGGGAGGAGAATTTCCGAGTGTTTTATATGTTGTTCTGTAAGAATAATAATAATAGGTATGACCCTAGCCCTGAGTAGCATCCTGCCTTTGCCCAGAATGATACCACAATATAAGGACAAAATGATTGACTTCAACAATTGGCTAAGCTTTTGGTGTCATTCAAAGGGGATCCAGTATCTGTCTGCCTGAGACAACATGACTGACAGACCACAATGCTTTGCCAGAGATGGTCTGCACCTGTCACCCCTGGGATTCAGGTTACTGGCTAAGGCTCTTGCCACCCCTACAGTGCCTTTTTAGGCAAAGTTCAAAGGACAAAACCACCACTGTAACAGGTACAAGCATACAAAATCTGAAGGTAATGCTACTCAATGCTAGAAGTTTAAACCTCAAAATGCACTCTCTCGATGCACTCCTAAAAATGGAGAACATTGATATCTATGCAGTAACTGAGACCTGGTTCAAGGCTCCGGAGAGCATCCCTGCAATACCAGGCTACAACACTTACCACACTTTTCGGCCACAAAACCAGGATCAAAACACTAAAGGTGGAGGAGTGTCCATATTCACCAAGGATATTCACACTACCAGGTTAGTTGCCCAACACAATGTGTCTGAAATTCTCCAGGTGCAACTAGCACTAGATAAGACTGCAATCCAAATTGTAGCTTGCTACAGATCCCCACCATGCCCCAAGATTCTCACTACACCTTTCTAAACATACTGGAAAATATTAATATACAACCAAACACCCTAATACTGGCTGATTTCAACTACCCTGCCATTAACTGGGAAAATTACTCGTGTACCAACACCTTTGCCCAACGGTTCTTGGAATTCATAAATTCCAATGCCCTGGATTAACTAATCCATAGTCCCACCAGGGGCTCCAATATCCTAGACCTGGTCATTACCAACATGGGAAATCGATGCTCCACACCTATGGTCACCCCCTCATTGGTCAGGTCAGACCATAAGCTAATCACCGTTAACATCCACATCTCACCCCCATCCCCCAGTAAGGAAACCTCCATAAAAAACTTCTCCAAAGCCAACTTCGTGCTACTCAAGTCAGAAGTTACAAACTTCATGACACCCATGCAGGCAGGAACTGAAAGTTCGACTGCTGAATCCTACACTAAGGCACTGTACGAGCACATCCACAGGTGCATGAATTGTGCCATCCCAAATAGAACCAAGATGTTCTCCTCCAAAAAAAGGAAGCCAATCTGGTGATCCCCTGCCATAAACAAACTTTACAACAAAAGGAAAAAACTGTTGCAGAAAAGAGGAAAACCCCAGGATGCAAAAAACTCCCTTACCAGCCTCAATAAAAAGCTGAGATCCCTCATAAAATCCTCCAAAGCTAGTTACGAAAATAAAATTGCCAAGATTCCAAAGACAACCACAAGGCATTCTATAACTATGTCAAGAATCTAATGGCAATGCTCAGATCTGCAGAGCACAGGGATATATAGTGAAACTAGCTATAAAGCTTTACAAACAGTGTGACAGTAAAAAAAGTATTTATCAGGCACTGTAAGGCAGACAATTTTAGTTTAACCATGCAGATTAGTTAATAGCAATAAAATACAGTAAAAAGTATGCAGCAGGCAGTAAAAAATGCTATATATAAATAGCTAGAAGCAATAACCAGTATAAATAAGCCAAAAAAACAGGATAATTATTGTGATATATCTCAGATCAGAGATGTAGTCAATGCCCCTCCTCCACTCAGCTCAGTGTGTATAGACAGAAATCCTCTCAAAGTTAGGGCCTAAATACAAGAAGATACAACCTTAGACAACTCTAAAAAAAAAAAAAAAAAAGCTCAAAAGAACTAATGAGTGCTTACTCCAAGCCCTAGACAACCCAACCCCAACTAGCCAGCAGCCAATCAACACAATCCTGCCATGAAGGTAAAGAAAGGCTTCTGCTAATTCAAGATGACCTTGCCATGTGCTCAGAACAATCACTGCAAAAACAAACAGGCCCAAAGACAGCAAATCTGAACTGGGACAATACTAAAGCTAGTAGCCTGTCTCGCTATGTTAAACCCATTTAACATAGCGAGACAGGTTTAAAAAAAAAAAAACAACGGAGAAAGCAAGATCTCCGTTACTTTTTACTGTTTCGCTATGTTAAATGGGTTTAACATAGCGAGACAGCTTTAAAATAATCAACGGACATCTCCGTTGCTTATTTTAAAGCTGTCTCGCTATGTTAAACCCATTTAACATAGCTGAACAAAAGCAACAGAGATCTTGCTTTCTCCGCTTTTGGCCACAGCTCTGATGTACTGCGTAGGCATGTGCAGTACATCAGAACTGCCGCGGATACCAGACAGCTGCGGAAGGGCAGCAAAGAGGCATTATACAATGCCATTATTTAAGAAAAGTAATTATTTCTTTTCTTAAATAATGTCATAGTATAATAGCAATAATCCACTTCTGGGTGTGGGTAATGCGGGATTTACCCACGGTTGTCTTTGTTTGGTACGCCAACTGTGGGTAAATCCCGCATTACCCACACCCAGGCGTGGGTTATTGCTATATTGTTAATGGTTTCTGGGTTGAATAGCACAACAAAAAGAAGAGAAAAACATTTTTCTGGGAAACAGTCACCGAGAAAATAATAAACGTAGATATTCTGAAAGTCAGTTGTCAAAGTATTGAACTCTTTCTTGTGGTGATTAGGGTAGATGATGATTTGGGATAATCTAAGATAATGATAACTGATCATATGGCAGAAAGGACATTTAATTAAGGTAAAATGACAAATGGGAATGCTACTCTATGAATATTTGTCTGTGGAGTATCACACTGTATAACCCAAGGGAAATATTTTTCAAAGAGAGGAAGGAAGGTGGTAGTTTTATACTATAAATATGAATAGTGCTGGCATTCACAGAAGGGTGTTCAGGAAAAGAGTGTCCAAATTTAGGGAAATCTTTTTAACTGGAGATTTAACAAGCTATATGGTTCCTATAACAGAATGAGAACCTAAACCTGCAAATAAACATGACATTATTTTTCACTGATGTTTGTATTGCTTTGATCAGTGTTTTAAGGCTTCACTGGGATCATTCCAATGTAGAAATATTTCTGTACCACACTTCTTGCAACAATATAATATACATTCTTGTTTATTTTTTCTGTGTATTTCATCCTCTTTTCTTTTTTCAGTCTACAGTCAGTGCCTTGCTCTACTTTGTTCTTGGTTTACCCACTCTCTGTCTTAAACCTTTTGTAGTACTAAATATCTTGACAGTGTAGGAAAAGCATCCCAGCTTCTTTACTTGTGTATTTGTGTACTTGGCTTGTCATATTTTATCACTAATAATTCTTCTCTTATAATAACATTTATGTATACTGTTCTGGTTCTTTTATTTCCAGCATAAAGTGGGTGATAATTATTTTTCTTTTCAATTCTGCTTCTTTTATTTCCAGCAAAAAGTGGGTGATTCAATTCTTTTGGATTTTTTTATAGTTTACCTCAATCTGTTTATAAATAAGAATGCCTATCAAGCTGGAGAATTAAATGTTAGGAAGCAATTTCTTGCTAAAAGAGCAATGCATGTCTATAGGAGTTTTCCAATTAAATTTATAAAGGCAAAAATGCTGTTAAACCTTAAACTTGTACAGCAAAGATAAAGTAGAATCTTAGTAAGACAAAAGGGAAGCATTAGATGCAGAGATCATGTATGCTCTTGCCTGAAAATATAGATGAGGGAAGCTAGGGATACTGAGTGGACCAAATCACCACTACATGCCACCACTCCATGCATACAAGTGTCTGCTAGTAATAATATTTTGTGTACAGTTCCCACTGTTTGAAAAAGTAGCTGATAAACAAGCATATAATGGCCAGCAGAATAAACCTCTGCCTTCACTTCTGAGAGCCATAACAATAAACAGATGGCAGAGTTGAAGATCTATGTATTGTACTTGTGGTTTAAGGTAAACCAGGGAAAAAAATATAAGCTTTAAGTGTGCTACTGCTTCAAAAGGTGGGTCACAAGGCTTTACTAAAGTATGAATTTTCTACCATTTTCAGACAAAGCATATAGCAAAAAAAAAAAAAAGATGTGCAGGCTGGCTTCTTCTTTAAGTGTAAGCCTGAGTGTCAGACTTTGAAAAATTCATGGCCCTTCTATTCTGGTACTTCTCATGGCACACTGATGTAAGATTTACAAGTGTTGTTCAGCATGATTCACTGCTATCATAAATCTCCAGCAGTAAAATAACTGATTTTAAAACCTGAACTAAAGGCATGGCACGGTCTGAGTCAGAATATCGCACAATTGTCACCTGACATTTAAGGTCTCTTTTACTCTTTCGTAGCACTGAGTGGTCTATTCCCTGATTATGTTTCCATCTGCTAAGAAAAAGTATAACCCTGACTGAAAGAGGCATACATCTGACAGCTGCAGAATTTCTGACAACTTTATTTTCATGGGTAGTCTATGTGGTGCATGAATTTTTAAACCCCATTTTAAAAATGTTCCATGGGTAATGCTAATCTACAAAGGATGCAGACAAACATAATAGCTTTGTCCCATGAATTCTAAAGTGAGAGCATACAAATTGTGTTTTTTTACAAAAATCCATCACAAAGCAGGCAGCATGTCATAAACACATTAGTAAATGAAATAATCTTAAATCTGTCTCTAGCTATCACTCCCTTAGCCAGACATACCGTTATCCCAAAATATACACAAGTTGTTCTTCTTTAACACAGAAATCATCTGTTAGCATCTGGTGTGCATTGATTTGGGGCATGGATCATTTGTCTGCAGAAAATCATATGAGAGTACTGATGTATATTTAAAATAAAATGTACTAAAGGCATAATTTATGACTGAGAACAGCTGTGACTCAGAAAGAAACAGAAGCAAAGTAACACAGTAAATGGGAGAAATGAGTAATGAACTGTACTGCTGTGTATCTAGCTAGATAATTGTAACACAGCATTTGGTTTGTCATCATAAGACAGCAGCTATAAATACTTTGGATGTTTAATGCCTTTTCAGTTGACAGTAATGTGGTTAGGCCATAACTCTCAAATTCCTAGAATAAAAAATCTGGACAAAGACAAAAATAATGAGGGGACAATGCCCCAAAAATAGGGACAACTTTTATGTACTAGTGGCGCAGTGGTGCAGTGGTTAATATTGCCGACTCACAGCTAGAGGTTCTCTGGTTTAATTCTCAGCTGGGGTGCTTTCTGTGTGGAGTCCGCATGTCCTCCCTACATTTGTGTGGGTTTCCTCCAGGTATTCCAGTTTCCCTCCACGTTATAAAGACATGCGTTTGGAGCATTTCTCCCCGGGCCTCCACTGAAAATTAGCTTGTTCCAAGTTGGACTTTCCCAGTAAACAAATGATAAAATAAAAATAAATGGTATTGCTCTTATAAACTTAGAAAGTTGCTAGAATAAAAGGTCCTATGTTACCATGTATTTTCTGAAGGATATGAAGTCTGAAATTCAAATGCCTGTGATCATTTAGTGAATTCAATCTTTATAGATTTTATGAGGAACAGACCCAGACTATGAGGCAAAAATATGGACATGCTACTAAAATTCTGGTCAGTTGAGAGGTATGGGATAGGCATGAGGGCATATTGCTATGTGTTATGCTATTGACCTGTGCTTCTTCATGCTCCATACTTGGGCCGTTTGTCTGCTTGTTCAGAAATAACATTTAAGAATGTTCCGTAGGAGTGTACCCTGATGACTAGAATACCAAACGCATGCTTGATGTTCACAAAATTTGGATTATGGAGCAAACTATGATATGAAGATAAACGAAAAAATGGAATGAGCACCAGAAAAGTTCTGATAGCAACACCACAACATTTACGTATATAAAAAGAAGTAGTAGAACTCCACAGCAGAAATACAACACTTTTAATAAAATTTAAAAAAAAATTGAGCGCTTTCGCGATCAGCCCTGATCACTTCCTCAGACTACAATGAAACAATGAAAATACCAGCTTACTTTATACAATCACCTGCATCTAATTGAATTATTAAAAACAATTAAATAATTCACATTCAATAAAGTACATAAAAGCATCATAATTAAGGCACTTAAATAGATATAGCACACTAAAAATAAAAATAAAACACCACTACTTTTTTCAGGTTCACCAATTTTTGGCATGCGTGTGAGATAAATTATTTAGACATCCGTTTGAATTTTGATGGGGGGATTCTTGAAAGTGGTATCCATAGGAAGGAAACTTTTTTGAGTTCTATGCTCCATTTTAGTAGTTGTCACCCTTATCACCAGAAGAAGGGAATCATCAAGTCAGATGGTCAGACTGTCGGGATCGGTGAGCAACTGTGATACTTTTAAATATGAGTTGTTTCAAATTGTAGGGATGTTTTTAGATAGGGGATACCCCTTAAAATTAATTTTGATGGTCAAACATGAGGTTTTAAAGAAGAGAGATACCCTTTACCAACCTATACTTCTTGCTGGGTTACAGTTAAAACAACCCCAACAACAGTCTGATGGTTCATCTACAATGGTCCTTAGATACAATCACCTCTCCCAAGATATTGTTTCAGCCATTAACTATGCATGGCACTTTGGTCTTAAGGATGCAAGTAAGGAAATTCTTGGCCCGAGACCTAGGATAGTTTACAGTTGAGGGAGAAATGTTAAGGACATTATGGAGAATTCTAGTTGCAAGTCTTTTATATCTAGAATGTACAAATGTGGGACCTGTAGGGTGTATAAGTACATCAATGATGGCCCATATCTGTCCATACCTGGTTACAGCCATTCTTTGAGCTGCCCGGGAAGGTGCAGCTGTAACACGAACATGTTAGTATATGTTGCCACCTGTATCAGCTGCACCAGTTTTTATGTGGGCAAAACTGTACGAAGACTTAAGGAAAGGATTACTGAACATGTTAGGGCCATCAGAAATAAAGTTGCTCACAATGCACTCTATAGGCATAGTACATGTTGTGCTAATTTTAAAAAGTTTATTTTATTTGTCATTGAAAAGTAGTGAAAGAGGAGGTGACTTGAAACTAAAGGTGGAAAATTTGGAGACCATGTGGCAACTTAGGCTAAATGCTATGCATCCACCTGATCACAATGACAGTATTGCTATTCTTCCTACACTTAAGGCTAAAGCAAATGTGATTGAATAAAATTTATTTTTTTATATATTTAACAACATATATCAGCATCACAACATTTTATATCTTTAAGCATATTGTACAAGTGCATTCTTTGCTTGTATTTTGCTTCAGTTATGTTTTTATATTTCATGTATAATCAACTGTATTTTTTTTTAATTTTTGCGACAATGTCATTCAATGTGGATTGGTCAGCAGTTAGGGGATGGGGTATTTAAATGTTGTTTGCATTAACCAACATTACTCTGATGAAGCCATTCTCATGGTAAAAGCACTCAGTCATTGGGATCTTTGTGTTTTGTGCTATTAAATCAGTGAAACCACGTTTGTGTTGGGAATTTTTTGTTTTTATTACATGGATAAAGAGTTCAGTTGGTGTTATGGACACCTGATGCAGTTGGTGGGGTTGGGATGGAAAGAAATGATGAGGCCAAAGCCTTCTCACCTTTGACAATGAAGACTGATCAGGATTGTTGTGTGGGTGAGGCTAGGCCAATGTTTCTACTCCAGTGATAACTCTACTGGAGAATGACAGCTGAGATGAGTGAGCAAGTGGGTATGGGGGCACGCTACACATGGGCCAAGTGCAGAGTCTACATAAATAACACATTTCACAGGTGGATATGGGGCACGCTACACATGGGCCAAGGGCAGAGCCATCCTAAATAACCACATCTCACAGGTGGGAATGGGGGCATGCTACACATAGGCTAAGGGCAGAGCCCTCCATAATAAACATACTTCAGAATTGGGAATGGAGGCACACTACACATGGGCTAAGAGCACAGCCCTCCTAAATAACCACACCTCACAGGTGGGCATGGAGGTATGCTACACATGGTCGAGTTGCAGAGCCCTCCTAAATAACCACACCTCATAGGTGGATTTGGGGGCATGCTACACATGGGCTAAGGACAGAGCCCTCCAAAATAACCACACCTCACAGGTGGGCATGGAGGTATGCTACACATGGGCCAGTTGCAGAGCCCTCCTAAATAACCACACCTCATAGGTGGATTTGGGGGCATGCTACACATGGGCCAAGGACAGAGCCCTCCAAAATAACCACATCTCACAGATGGGTATGGGGGTATACTACACATGGGCCAAGGCAGAGCCCTCCTAAAAAACTACACCTCACAAGTCGGTATGGGGTCACACTACACATGGGCCAAGGGCACAGCCCTCCTAAATAGCCACACCTCACAGGTGGGTATGGGGGCCTCTACACATGGGCCAAGGACAGAGCCCTCCTAAATAACCACACCTCACAGGTGGGCATGAAGGTACACTACACACGGGCCAGAGGCAGAGCCCTCCTTAATAACAACACCTCAGAGGTGGGAATGGGGGCACACTACACATAGGCCAAGGGCAGAGTCCTCCTAAATAACAACACCTCATCACTCAGGGCAAATGCATGCTGTCACCAGTATGTATAGGAATTGGACCAACAACACAAGTTCATTCCTTTATGATGAGTGACTATAACTGTGCATGTCCAGTAGGCTCCCTTCTATACCTATCATTTTATCAGTTTAGTGAAGGTTACCATATCAAAGGATTACAAATCCCTGAGATGTTTCTTGCAGGTAAGAGGCTTGGGCTCATGTGAATGTAAATGACACCACACTGCCACTGATAATACATCTTTATAATGGAACTTACCCTTGAATTGCAGAAAAAATTGGGATATACATCAGCTTTACTCCATAGAGAGCTAGAGCCCTGACTCTGACTTAGATGACCGTGGATTGATCAACAAGCTGTCCAGCTACTAGAGGTAGAAGCTTTGAGTGGGAGGAGAAAGAAAAGGCTTTTCCTGCTTGCTTATCTCGGGGTACAAGGCGAGGGTACATGCCTGGTTATGTTCCATCTTGCTTATCTCAGGGTATAAGGCGAGGGTACATGCCTGGTTATGTTCCATCTTGCTTATCTCGGGGTATAAGGCGAGGGTACATGCCTGGTTATGTTCCATCTTGCTTATGTCGTGGTACAAGGCGAGGGTACATGCCTGGTTATGTTCCATCTTGCTTATCTCGGGGTACAAGGTGAGGGTACATGCCTGGTTATGTTCCATCTTGCTTATCTCGGGGTATAAAGTGAGGGTACATGCCTGGTTATGTTCCATCTTGCTTATCTTGGGATACAAGGTGAGGGCACATGCCTGGTTATGTTCCATCTTGCTTATCTCAGGGTACAAGGCGAGGGTACATGCCTGGTTATGTTCCATCTTGCTTATCTCGGGGTACAAGGTGAGGGTACATGCCTGGTTATGTTCCATCCTGCTTATCTCGGGGTACAAGGTGAGGGTACATGCCTGGTTAAGTTCCATCATGCTTATCTCGGGGTATAAGGTGGGGGTACATGCCTGGTTATGTTCCATCTTGCTTATCTCGGGGTACAAGGCGAGGGTACATGCCTGATTATGTTCCATCTTGCTTATCTCGGGGTATAAGGCGAGGGTACATGCCTGGTTATGTTCCATCTTGCTTATCTCGGGGTACAAGGTGAGGGTACATGCCTGGTTATGTTCCATCTTGCTTATCTCGGGGTATAAGGCAAGGGTACATGCCTGGTTATGTTCCATCTTGCTTATCTCAAGGTACAAGTTGAGGGTACATGCCTGGTTATGTTCCATCTTGCTTATCTCGGGGTATAAGGTGAGGGTACATGCCTGGTTATGTTCCATCTTGCTTATCTCGGGGTACAAGGCAAGGGTACATGCCTGGTTATGTTCCATCTTGCTTATCTCGGGGTATAAGGGAGGGTACATGCCTGGTTATGTTCCATCTTGCTTATCTCGGGGTATAAGGTGAGGGTACATGCCTGGTTATGTTCCATCCTGCTTATATCAGGGTATAAGGTGAGGGTACATGCCTGGTTATGTTCCATCTTGCTTATCTCGGGGTACAAGGTGAGGGTACATGCCTGGTTATGTTCCATCTTGCTTATCTCGGGGTACAAGGTGAGGGTACATGCCTGGTTATGTTCCATCTTGCTTATCTCAGGGTACAAGGTGAGGGTACATGCCTGGTTATGTTTTATTTTGCTTATCTCGCGGTATAAGGCGAGGTTACATGCCTGGTTATGTTCCATCTTGCTTATCTCAGGGTATAAGGCAAGGGTACATGCCTGGTTATGTTCCATCTTGCTTATCTTGGGGTACAAGGCGAGGGTACATGCCTGGTTGTGTCCCATCTTGCTTATCTCGGGGTACAAGACAAGGGTACATGCCTGGTTATGTTCCATCTTGCTTATCTCGGGGTACAAGGTGAGGGTACATGCCTGGTTATGTTCCATCTTGCTTATCTCAGGGTACAAGGCGAGGGTACATCCTGGTTATGTTCCATCTTGCTTATCTCGGGGTACAAGGTGAGGGTACATGCCTGGTTATGTTCCATCTTGCTTATCTTGGGGTACAAGGCAAGGGTACATGCCTGGTTATGTTCCATCTTGCTTATCTTGGGGTATAAGGCGAAGGTACATGCCTGGTTATGTTCCATCTTGCTTATCTCGGGGTACAAGGTGAGGGTACATGCCTGCTTAAGTTCCATCTTGCTTATCTCGGGGTATAAGGCGAGAGTACATGCCCGCTTATGTTCCATCTTACTTATCTCGGGTACAAGTCAAGGTTACATGCCTGGTTATGTTCCATCTTGCTTATCTCTGGGTAGAAGGTGAGGGTACATGCCTGGTTTGTTCCATCTTGCTTATCTCGGGGTATAAGTCGAGGGTACATGCCTGGTTATGTTCCATCTTGCTTATCTCGGGGTATAAGGCGAGGGTACATCCCTGGTTATGTTCCATCTTGCTTATCTCGGGGTATAAGGTGAGGGAACATGCCTGGTTATGTTCCATCTTGCTTATCCTGGGGTATAAGGCGAGGGTACATGCCTGGTTATGTTCCATCTTACTTATCTCGGCGTACAAGGTGAGGGTACATGCCTGGTTATGTTCCATCTTGCTTATCTTGGGGTATAACCTGAGGGTACATGCCTGGTTATGTTTCATCTTGCTTATCTCAGGGTACAAGGTGAGGGTACATGCCTGGTTATGTTCCATCTTGCTTATCTTGGGGTATAAGGTGAGGGTACATGCCTGGTTATGTTCCATCTTGCTTATCTCGGGGTACAAGGTGAGGGTACATGCCTGGTTATGTTCCATCTTGCTTATCTCGGGGTATAAGGTGAGGGTACATGCCTGGTTATGTTCCATCTTGCTTATCTCGGGATATAAGGCGAAGGTACACGCCTGGTTATGTTCCATCTTGCTTATCTCAGGGTATAAGGCGAGGGTACATGCCTGGTTATGTTCCATCTTGCTTATCTCGGGGTATAAGGTGAGGGTACATGCCGGGTTATATTCCATCTTTCTTGTCTTGGGGTACAAGGCAAGGGTACATGCCTGGTTATGTTCCATCTTGCTTATCTAGGGGTACAAGGCGAGGGTACATGCCTGGTTATGTTCCATCTTGCTTATCTCGGGGTACAAGGCGAATGTACATGCCTGGTTATGTTCCATCTTGCTTATCTCGGGGTATAAGGCGAGGGTACATGCCTGGTTATGTTCCATCTTGCTTATCTCAGGGTACAAGGTGAGGGTACATGCCTGGTTATGTTCCATTCAAGATGCACAGTGAAAACCGAAGGGACAATGGAGGAATCTGCCTCAAGTGAGGGATGGGTTTCTGCAGACTTACAATATCCAATTGAACCAAAGCTCTCTTCAATGACCGATCATTTCAGTGAACTAACACAAGGAAAGAAACTAGTCAGTCAGCTACCAACCATACAAAAAAACTACAAAATCTTAAATTCAGCTAAGTGGGGGACTTTGCACCCACACACCCTCCCCCTGCCCCCACAACTAAATATACCAACACTGAGATCACACTACAGTGAAGAAAAGGGTATATTCATGATGATGGCCAACTAGTTTCTTTCCCTGTATGAAAGTTCACTGAAACGATCGTTCATTGAAGTGAGCTCTTGCGTAATTGGGTTTGAAGAAGAGGAATTCACTAAAATGAGATTTCAGTGAAGTGATATAGACCTGAAGTCCCATGCAATTTCATTTGCATATCCAACTTCAGAGGCATGTGCAGGAAACAGCAGGGTAAAAAATAGTACAACAAATCAATCCAAAACACAGACCGACAGCACCACTCCAGGCAGACTTGACTCCTCCCCCCTACAGGAATGAACTGACCACAGAAGCTCTTAGAATCACTGGATCAGTAGTGCTTATGGTTGGAAAGGCCTGATTCTCTATTGGAGGCTGAAGCAAAAAAAAAAAGATAGGCAAAACAACTATCACAAATGTATTTTGTAAATGCAGTAATACAGTACTGAATTAGTTTATTGTTAAATTTAGGAGTGAAGACTTGTGGCAATGAGCTTGCATCAGGTATAACAATACTTTGTTTCTGTTACTGCTTACAACAACATCCTGGTATCCCCTTTACCTATAACCCTACAATGGGTCCATCTTGAAAATATCATCTCTGTGTCTCAGTCTGCTGCCAACTGTCACTGACTATAGTTATTCCAAAGCAAAGGCAATGAGCTGAGAAGCTGAGACATATGGTTTTCAGATCAATAATACCAACCTTTTTCCAAGAATCCTGATAGGCTTTTGATTACCACCATCCCCTCCTTTCATGACAGATAATTGTGGTGATACTTGCAAATGTAACTGCATGCATTACTTTATGAAAATATATCAAGCCAGTAAATCTGTTCTTAAAATAAACCATTGTTAGTGTATTTATATAATATCTTACACAAGAGCGGAAACACAGCTATATTATTTTTTTTTTATTTATCAGTTTGTATTTCTTTTATTTGTTTATCTGATAAACCCACAAGACACAAGAGTCTTTTATTCTGAGATGACCTGGGATCATAGTCTGGATATGTTACTTGGTCATATAAGAAAAGTGAAGATAGAGGGATACAAGCCCAAGTCTATAGAGAAATGCTTTTTGATAACTTGTAGTTTTAACCCGTTGTCCTAAATACCAGGCCATGACAGGCTGTATCCAAATATAAACTTTATTCTACCCTCTGCAAAAGTGACTTGTGGCTATAGTTTACTTTGTACAAACCCCATCTGCTGTTTCTGTTCATGTCCTCCCATAACTTTATATCAGGCTTGCCTATGCTATCTCCTACCAGTGTCTTGAGACCTGGAAAGCTCCTATAATAAATCCTCAATGGTCATCCAAATATGAAACAGCTACGTTATGCAGCTACTCAGGAGACAGTCTCACTAGTGGTGCTTCCTGTACCCTGTAGCAGAATTTGGAAGAGGCTTCAAGCTACTTCTAAGAATAATCTAACTCCTAAAGACAGTCCCAGCCAGCATGACCTGTTCCATTAATAAATCCACATCCGGTTTTGCTTCACAAACCTGTTGTATTACCTTTATCTCAGATTTTCTAAGATACTCATTAGAACTATTTGTATTACTCTTTATAGCTACCGGTTTCTAATAACCTAGTTCATCTCTAGGGTTTATATCACCCCCCCCCCACACACACACACACACACACACACACACACACACACACACACAAAATTACACCAAAACAGGGACACATCCTCCCTACATGTGTGAAGTCTGAAGTTTCCAAGTGGACTTGTGCTGTGCCTCATTTTCAGTCACCATGTCTTCCTTCTTGTATGCATGGATAACATGAGGGAGAATAATTATTTATTAAAGTAAATTAATACTGCACTTTTGGCATCAAACTTTTTTTACCCTGCACATTCCACATTTTTTAAGTTATATTGCAAATTATCTACAGACTTTTAATTTAGCTGCCTCATAAATGACACTTATACCCACACATCAGTCATACTGTATACACAAATAGTTATGTGGATATTTAAACACATAGTAAACGTTGAACAAAATGTTCATTCAAACTTGGTCTACATTGGGTGGGCCTGTCCTGTGTTTCCTGTGTTGGTTTAAAATGATTTCCACAACTCTATCCCTTTAATTAAAATTATCCAATATGCAGATGATTCAACTATTATCTGTTCTGCTACCTCCATCCCCACACTGCTAAAGCTTACTCAAGATGCATTCTCAACCACCGAACAATAGATGAAAACAAATCACCTTGTACTCAATGCCTCCAAAACCAAAGTAATGGTATTCACCCCCTCTAAGGCTACCTTTTTCAATCCAAGTAATTTCACTATTACTAGTCACAGCAATACACCCCTAGAACTGGTACCTGAGGCCAAATTACTTGGGGTCCAAATTGATAGTCAGCTTAAATTCAATTCCCATATTCAACTAAATATAAAAAAAACACACCAAAAACTTGGCATGCTCTACAGACAGAATCGTTATCTTACACCCTCCACCAAACTCACCCTATCTACCACATTTCTCATCCCATCCCTCCTCTATGGAGCCCCACTTCTAACTAACCTACAATCTTCTCTCAAAACACAACTCTCCTCTTGCTATAACAAAATTGCCAAGTTTGCTACCTCCCATAAGTCCTCCTCACACCACTGTTCAGCTCTCCACAAACTAAAATGGTTAGAACTACCCAATCACCTCACCTACGCCCAACTGACTCTTGCACACAAACTCATCTTCAATCCCTCCCTCTGCCCATCCCTTTCCTCTACCTTCAAAATGCACTTCCCTCATAGAATTCTAAGATCTAACAACCAAAACTTAATTGAACTGTATAAACCAATTTGTACCCCTGGAAAAAATCTCTTATCCTACAGTCTTGCTCATCTCTGGAACTCCTTACCCCCATCCATTCGTACCATCACAAATCACTTCTCATTCAAAAAATCCCTTCACTCACACCTAATTTCCCAGTGGGAATGCTCCTGCTCCCACCCAACATAATCTCCTCATACTGAGAATTTTCACTTCTCCCCTATTCATAATGAGAATTTCTACTTACTCTCCTAAACTCATAGATCTTGCTCTTGCTTGTATTAAGCTTCTACTGAATACTTAAAAGTACCTAAGTGTAAATATACCCTAAGATGGAAAAGGTTCTCTGTTTATATATTGAAAAAGTTCTATGTCAGCTCATATACCTTTCTCTTGCTTGTATTAAGCTACTCATCCTAAATGTATGAAAGATACCTCCAGTGTAACCCACTCTAAGTTGTAAAAGCTTCTCAGTTTCTATATTGTAAATTATTTGCAGCTTTACAAGATTGTAATATTTGTATATATTTCTACACTAGTCTACTGTATTTCCAAGTCCATAGTAGTTGTATAACTGAAATTAAATACCTTATTGTAACCTTGCTAATTGTTTTTGGAGCTTTTCTGCCCAGGACACCATGAAAACGGGTTCTTTGGCCCAATGGACTATCCTGGTAAACCAACTGCAAATAAATAAATAAAAAATAAATAAATAAAGTTCTTGCCAAACACTGTCATGCATTGTTCTGGGATGTCCCAAATGTTGTGCAAGCGTGGAATTAGTTTATATACGTTATGGGGTATGGAGGACTTGCCCCCCTCCTTGCAGATGTTGCAGAGGAGCTTGCCCCTTGGAGAAAATGCATTTTCATCAGTACCATTAATAGATAGACTATATGTAAGATTTTATTAGTTGTGGCAATCAACTCTTCATCTAATGTAGTGTAAGCATCTGGTGGTGGCCATAATATCACATTACCAGACCAGCCAGCGGCTACCTGGTTTTGACTGTAGATCTTATCCTGCAACAGACAGACAATGAACTAAAGAGCAGAGTATGTCTCTCACCATGTGTAAATACCTTCAAGGCAGCTTGCTGTCAGAATATACCTTTCAACCTCTTTGAGCAAGAAATCTGGACAAAGCCATAAATAAAAGTGGGACAAGGGCCCGAAAATAGGGACAATTTTAAATATTGCTCTTGCAAACTTAGAAAGCGGACAGAATAACAGGTTTTGCATTACTATGAATTTTCTGAAGGGTATGAATTCTGAAACTCAGATGTCTGTCATTATTTACTAACTTTAGTCTTTAATGATTTGCCAATAATTTGCCAGAAAACCAGAGTTTTATGAAAAATGGACCAAAATATGAGGCAAAAATCTGAATAATCTGTGAAAATCTGTACAGTTGAGAGGTATGTGTCACAGATCTTTTAACCAAATGTTGGCACACTGTACCAAGGGTCAGTTATTAAGAGGTTCAATCTGTGCTGTCATCCAAGACAGAAATTTAGCCTCTGTGGCTGCCATTCAGTATTCCCTCTGCTGGGTGATTCTGTGACATGAAATTTACCAGGTGTACCCTATTTAATACAATAACACTGGAGTGTTATTAAATCCAGCAGATCATTGTTTTGTGGAGTGACTGGCTACAGAATTTTCATTGTCACTCATTCTGAAGAAAACTCACAATTGACTCATGACATAAAAATCAAAATTCTTTTTTTCAGGGGCAACCCCCCTGCAGACTCCCATCACAACATCTCTAAGTATCCTTGCTCCAATATCACACAGCAGAAGAGGTTAATTGTTGGTCAGTCTGACTATTTCCAATACATGGGTTTTGTCAAACAGGGAACTGACTAAACAAAACTGCCAGTTTCAGTTTTGACAGAACACTATTACACAAACAGCATGACACCAGTTTCATGCATTATACTCATGATTGTCATTGCAAGCTTTTTATACTCCATAGACAGACTCACGTATTCACACACACACACACACACACACACACACACACACACACACACACACACACACACACACACACACTATGCTCTCGATACATAAAGGATTACTTAGGTATGATATAAAATTGAGCATTATATCTGGTCATTCACATTATATAATATGCAGAAAGCAATACAAAAACATATGTCCGTTTCTTTTTTGTCACTTCAGCCTTTGTTTTAGTTTAATACGAGAGATAAGTTGTTTTTCAGCATTTCTGTTAAAAGTAAACTTTTATTGTCATGTAGCTGAAAAGTGTCTTAGCAATTATGAACACAATATTCATACATATAATACTTATCAAAACATATCAAATGGCTGAATAATGAATATTACTTATATAGGAACAAGTACTGCAAATGGTATCATGTCTTTTTTTCTTATTCATTTGTTTGCTAGGTAAGTCTATCGGACAATGTGTTGTTCACTGATGAACCAGGAAATGCTGTTTCTTGCAAGACTAAATAAGTGAATGCTTTGCACTTATAAAGTGTGTAGCTGGAGCCTGAAAGACTCAGTCCCATTACTACAATGTGAATGAAGCTCATTAGCACCTCATAGCATTAATCCTTTCCTCTACACTGCCACAAGCCATATGCTTGACGCATTAAAAATGTCGTGTTTTCTTTGCAAATATGCTGAGTTTTTTAATTGCTCTGAAGTACATGTTAAAAGCAAGCTATATTTGAATGACTTAAAATATTAACATGGTGGTGTTTACAATCTGGATTCATAAATTAAAGAAATAAAATGATGGCCCCTACTTGTAAAAATATAACTTAATATTGTGAAGAAAGTGGGAAGGTCAGAGGCAGCTCTTTAAATAAATGTGGTTTACTTTATTTGATGTTAGAGTATACTTGCCATATCAATTAGAGCTTATTTGTTAAGAATATGTTTTGAACTATTATACACATTAACACTATTGCCATATGGGTAGTGCATGCACACTGCCTTGTCTCTAAACAGTAGCTAACACTAGTTGTTTTTGCTGTTTTATGTCTCTTCACAGATTAATACTGCTATGTTTGAACAAATATAGTTCTCATGATGAGAAGATCCCCTACCCAAATAAAACAGAAATGTCCAAACAAACCTTGCAGTTAACTCACAGGACTAAAGCTCTGATTCGTTTGTCAGTTGCTTTTGGTTCCGTATTTAAATCTTTCTCCCATCATTTGCCTACTGTGTGACCTTGAGTGTGTCACATAACCAGAAATGACTTTTGGAAATATGGACTAGGCTCCATAATAGCATCCTAGACTGCATGCCTAGTAACAATATATCAGCCTATTATTTGTGAATCTTTCCATCTCACATTATTGTTTTCTATGTTCCTTACTTTTAACAGCAAAGCTGAATGACTACAAAACCAGGCACATGAAAAAAAGAAAAGCTATTGCTCTCTCAAAATGCGACTTCCCAATGTCTCATAGTTGCAAAGTATAATAATCAGATAGGCATGCTTTGACTGACTACTCAGGAATTGTTCCTAGCCCCTAACTAAACTCTCCCAGGCAACCCCACACATACACATACCCTACAACACTATCTGTCCACTAACTCCCTGGCACTTACCTGCAAAGCAATGGCTGAACAAGAGCTTTTGCCTGCATTCGTTAACATGGGCTGCCAATGCCTTACGCAGAAAATCACTTGGCTATGTAAATGCCTTACTGTTGGCATTTTTTTTGTGGGAGCACATGGCTAATTAACATATTCCTGTCCCCCGGAATGCCTCATTAGTATTTGCAGTAGGCCAGAGAGATGGCCTTCGATGGTGCAATATGTCTTTGTGTAGAAACACCACGGTAGGTCTATCTCTCAGCTGATAATGGTTACTGCAATATGAACACCGGGTGCAGCCTCATGGTAAAATGGTAAACTTACTGAATTTGTCCCAATATCTGTTATGTTATCTAATTGTCAACTGTATTAGTGTGTTTGTATATTGGTGTTAATAAGCTGTCACTTCAACTAGTTCATTTTTAGTGTTTGCCTCTGACAGAGATTGCAGCTATAAAGGGGCTATTCACTTACTCAGTTAACAGATATAAAATAAACATCATTGACATTTATTATTGGTTGATTGAATGCAGTTGAATTAGCTACATATTTTCAGACTAAATAATTCTGACTTGTAAACATAGACTTTCTAGTGTGAATGTGTTGCTGTCCAGCAGTTGTTTCTTATGCACCTGTTCACATAACTCCAAAATTGCTTTTTAAATCTTCTGATTTTCTTTAATGATCAGCTTTAAACCTATGGAATCCATACTGTGTGTTAAAAATGCAAACTCTAACAATGTATTTATTCCCTGATGAATCTGCAGAGACTGCTTAAATCATAGCATCTTATTTGTTGTAATGAGAATGGCCACAGCTTTTCTGATGTGCCATATTTTTCTTTTAATTTCTGCTATAATAATAACTTCCATACTGCATTACAAACATTCCTCCTGCATTCAGCCAATTCTTGCCTGTTTTCATCAACATCAGTGGTAAATTAACTTCTCTTTTCACCTGAGATTCAACCACTGAATCAAAAACATGTATAGAGCGCTGACTTTTGTTAAGCAAATAACAGATGACACTAATTAGTTTTAAAATATATTCAAGAACCTAGAATATGTTCGCCTACATCAAACACCTTGCAATCTAAAAACATTACTAACGTCTTAATTAGGGTCAAACCAAAAATTCAAATTATGATTATTAGCAGCATATATATATTTATATCAGTTTAAAAATTTTCTGTTAAACCCTTCTATAAAATAATTATATTGTCAACAAAATTATCATAATGAATATTAGAATTCTGACACCTTTCCTCATGACATGCATACTGTGTTTCCCTCCTGCCAAAGTTGTCATAATTGGATACCTTTATTGTACTAATCATTGTTCAGTTGAGCTTCCTGTAATACCCAATGTCAGATGTGAAAATGTTACGATAAAGAATGACCTCCAAGACCACACAAATGTCTGTCACTGTTTCTGTAATCTGAATGCTTAGCTAACATCTTCCAAGAAGTATATTTTTCACTGAGAAATTGTATATAGTGAAATCTATATCCACGATAGTTAAAAAAAAAGCATTATCACATACATCATTAATCTAGTTAAATAATGTTGATAACAGATCTGTAGAATCTAAAAAAGCTGTTAAACTTTTTAACCACAGACTACTGTTTTTTTTCCACATAAATAGTCTTAGGCAATCTAAAATAACAGGAATCAAAAACTATGTAAATAGCTAGCTAAGTCTTCAGCTACTTAAGCACTGAAGAGCAGCAATGCTGCTACTATGTGTATTGTATAAAAATGCTCTGGATAGATTCATAAACACCTGGCTCACTGCCTGATTTGCACATTCAAGACTTAGGTAAAAGTGCTGTCCATAACATCTATCAGCCTTTGTTTGTCAGCCTTAATAATAATCTCATGATTCCTTGCTAAAGGTATTGCTGCCTCCTTTTCTTCACTCATAATGTTATAGAAAGCTGCTTTGTATAGCTGCATTAACTTATTTATTTATTTATGCATTTATTAACAGGGTTAGTGAATGGGTCTGAGGGACATCACCTGACACTATCTGGGTTAACAACACATGCAAAACAGCAAGTCATTCTGTATACAATGATAGGCATTAACAGTCTTGACACCAATTACTTAGTCATAACAATAAAGAGCTAAATAAAGCAGCAGGAGCTGAAGTTATAGTGACAGATTGTTTACAAGTAAGTGCTCTGAGCCATATTTACACTTTTAGTTACAAACAAATATTTCCTTAACTAGTAACATCCTCATGTAAACATATTAAAATCAGTATACAATGATGCAACAGTAACCACTTAAATTAGCACTTGATTATCAGGCATTGAATAAAAGAGTTTTGAAAATATGTCTGATAAGCTGTACGTAGCAATATGTATGCATTTTTTGCAGGTCGTTTCAGTGAAGAAGTAATGTGCTCACATAACTTCAGTAGTGAATAAGAAGGACATATGTAGACATAAAGTCGAGAACACAATTCATGATAGGTAGTGTCTGAAATTACTCACTGATTAGGTGCTTTACTTCTTGTGGTGTTAATAGGCTGTTAAGAAATGCTTACTGCAGGGATCCAGTGCACGTTTTCTTTACCCATATCATATCACACTAGGCTTTTTTGAAGAGTTTGTAAATAGCATTTGGAGTGCATGCATTCTTGTAATGCATGTAACATTTACAAGTAAGAGAGATAGCAAAAAAAAAAGAGCATTTGATACAAGGGGCAGCGCCTCTAATCCGCCACATAACACAAGCACTCAGGTCACTCCAGAACAAGTACAAATATTACTCTGTCATTGTTCATGTTGGTGTGAATGACCTGAGATGTACCTCCCTGGACTACATGAAAAGAGACATGGAAGAGCTCTCTGATGACATAGCCCAGGCGGGTATGACCCTGACCCTGAACAGCATCCTGCCCTCACCAAGAATGATACCGCAGTATAAAGAAAAAAATGTCAGTTTCAACAATTGGCTAAGCTTCTGATGTCATTCAAATGGGATCCAGTGTCTGTCAGCCTGGGACGACATACTCAACAGGCCTCGTTGCTTCGCACCTATCACCCCTAGGCTTTTGAATACTGGCCAAGGCTCTTGCTGCCCTCATAGTGCCTTTTTTAGGCAAGGCTCAAAAGTCAAACCCACCTCCATAAACAGCACAAATAAAAAAATGAGGGTTATGCTACTCAACGCCAGGAGTTTAAATCTCAAAATGCACTCGCTCAAAGCACTCCTCAGTATGGAGAATGTCGACATCTATGCAGTGACTGAAACCTGGTTCAAGACTCCACAGAGCACCCCAGCACTACCGGGCTAAAACTCATACCACACATTTCGGCCACAGATCATGGACCGAACATGGACCGAAACACAAAAGAAGAGGGTGTATCCATATTCATCAAGGATACCTACACCTCCAGGTTAGTGGCACAGCATGATACCTCCGAGATCATCCATGTGCAACTAACATCAGGCAAATCTGCAATGCAAATTGTGGTCTGCTACAGATCACCCTCCATGACACAGGACCACCACTCCGCCTTTCTGGAGACACTGGAAAACATGAAGGTCCTACTGAATACCCTGATATTTGGCGATTTCAATTACCCTACCATTAACTGGGAAAACTACTCAAGTACAAACTCCCAGGTCCAGCGCTTCCTGAAATTTATCAACTCAAATGCCCTGGATCAGCTGGTAAACTCCCCTACCAGAGGAGAAAACATATTGGACCTGGTCATTACCAACATGGGCGACAGGTGTTCCACACCAGAAGTCATCCCTTCACTGGTTAGATCAGACCATAAACTAATCAGTCTGGATGTCCACACCACACCACCACCTCCAACCAAGGAAACCACAGTGAAAAACATTTCTATAGGTTAGATGTTTGAGGCCCTGGATTCTCCTGGTGAGGAACCTTTGTGGTCTGTCCAGCTGCTCCACATGCTTTGCAAGGTACATGCTGAAGGGGGCATTGTACTCTATTATTGACCTTATAAGGGAAGAATACAGGGATGTTATGACCTCTTTGTCCCTGGATGAGATACCCTTACTTATGAGGTGGCCCATGTAGAAAGCTTCCCATACATTGGAAGAAACATGGTGGTCAAAAGTCAGGTTGCTATCAAAGTGGGTGCCCAAATCCCACACTACTGATTTTGTACTTAGGACATTGTTATTAATGTGATAATATGTGGGGACATCACTCTTCCCAAAGGGGATGTTGATGCATTTTTTGGCATTCAGCTTGAGGCAATGTTTCTGGCACCAGTTGAGTGAGACCCTTCTGGAGAACGTCCACATCACTTGGGGAATTGATGACTGCACCCAGCTTGCAGTCATCTCTAAACTTGGTCAGCCATAGCCCAATGGTTTTGGCCTGCACCTCAGAGAAGTATATCCTGAATAAGAGAGATCCCAAGACTGATCCCTGGGGTACCCCGCTGATTATGGGTCTACTTCTTGAGGTGGCTTCCCCTATTTTGATTAGGTGGGTTCTATCAGAGTGCAGGTTTGGTACCCATCTGCTAATATATGGATTTCTGCCAAGTTGAGAGAATTTATCTACTATGCCTGAGTGGGGAATAGTGTCAAAGGCTTTGGCTAAGTCAAGGTATGCAGTGTGCATCATCTTCCCCTCGTCCATAGCTTTGGTGACTGTTTCGAAGACATCACCCAAGTTTAACAGGCATGATCTCCCTTTGACAAAACCAAACTGTGTGAGGTCAAGCTTTTGGAGGTTGCCAATGTTCTTGTTAAAAAAGTCCATGTTAATGCATTCCATGGCATTGCAGATCAGGCTAGTTAGGGTGAGGGACCTATAATTGCCTTGGTCAGTGGACAATCCACCTTTGTGTAGAGGGATGACAGTGACCTGTCCTCCATTCAGCTTGGAAGAAGCCGGTGCTCAGGCTTTGGATGAATAGGGTACCTAATGCATTTGAGAACTTATGCCTTAGTTCATGTAGGAAACAGCCATGGATGTTATTGGGTCCCATGAAAACTGTACTTTTTGCCTTTTTTGTTCCATATGACTTTCTTTTATTGCCCTTTTGTTCTATTGCCATAATTGAGTTTTCTTCAAACGACTAAAAACTCTGTCTGCATTAATCCAGTGTTTAGTTTATTTGTCATCAGACTGCAAGTTATTGGTCTATAATTTTTAGGGTAGCTTGCAGGTTCACTCTTATGGAGGAGCATTGTTTTTCCTGTTGTTAGCCAGGTTTGTGTCTGTTCGGGGTGAACATATAAATGGTTCTTACTCATGGCTAAATCTTCATGCAAAGATGTTAATACTTTTAACCAGAAGTTAGGTACTGCCTCTGGGCCTGGAGGTTTCCGATTAGAGGCTTTTCTTAACTTGGTTTCAGTCTCTCTGCCTGTTACTTCATCCCATTTTATATCCTGTACCGTTTAACTTCTTTTCTTTCTTTTCTTCTTCTGTCCATTTAGCATCTTTGTTATGTTCCACAAGATCTTCATAAATACTTCTCCAAACGTACCTATTTCTTCTTTTTTGATGGTCTTTCAATTCCTTTTACTTTGTTTCCCAGTTCTCTATAAAACTTTTTTGGGTCATCAATAAATTGTTTATTTTGTACTTTTCCTTTATATTTATCTGGGCATCGTCTAAGTTTTTCTGCCTGTGCTGATATTTTAGGTTTATTATTGCAATAGTGCATGATAAATCCAGATCTGTTATAATACTGTGCATTGCTTTTATCACATTTATCTTTCTTACTGTTTTTTTTTTTTTATCTGTTCCCTCTTCTATACTCTTCTAACAGTTTCATTTCTTGCCTTAATTGCTTTATAGTTTTCTCTTTTTGATACTTCCATGATGGTATTTGATTTCTCCCCTTCCTTTCCCTTACTACCCTGTGTTCTTGTGGTAGAATTTTATCTGTTATTAATTTAGCTGCACAGTAATATATCCAGTTTTCTTCTGTTATATCTAAAGGATCTCTGTGGACAGTCCTAATAACTGTGTTCATTTGTTTTATCAAACTTCTGACTTTTGGGGTTTTATTGACCTTCTACAGTCTATTTCTTTCATTAATTGTAATATGCCTATTTATCTCTAGTAAATCAAGCAGCTCTTCTCTTAGCTCATTTTCTTCTAAACTGACGGTACATTTTTTTTGTTCTCCATTTCCTGCAGGTATTCTATAAAAAGTTCCTTAGCATCTTCCTGTGGCACATTCTCTTCAATTTCATCCTGTGTCATCCGTTGCTCTGTCATATGGGAACTCACTGGTGTATCACTCATCAACATTGACTACGCCAGAGTTTCCACAGCTTCCTGTTCCTTCCCTTGCTGTCCAGTTTTAAGTGAACGTTTATACTGGTTTCCTGTGGAAGGCTCCAAAATATCCCATTCCACTGGTTTCTCCTTAATTTGGATGTCCATTGCACTATCCTGCTGCCTGGCTTTCTGAGTTAGATTTTCTACACTGAATCTTTTACTTTGCAGGTACTCCATAACTCCATAACCTCAGTTTCTGTTTCTTTAACTTCTCCATTACTAATCTTCTTTTCTGCTTTTCCTCTTTGTCTTCTTATTTTTTTTGTATTGAAAAGTTTTCTATGTCCAGATTCCTTTGCCTGTATTTCTCTTCAAATATCTTTGGTGCTGCTCTTTTTGTATTGATTAGTTTTGCTTTCTCCTTTGCATAAATATTACACCATATTAAATCTATTTTTCTTTCCTGTGTCCATCTTTCTTTTTCAGATGTCTCCTAATCTACCTGTTTCTCCTTACTTTGGGGACTCATTACATCATGCTGTGATGTAACCTGTGTTAGACCTTCTACACAAAATCTTTCTCTTTACAGGCATTCCATAACTTCAACTTTTAGCTTCTACTTTGCTAATCTTTTCTGCATTCCCTCTTTGTGATATTATTTTTTTATTATGAAATTTTCCATATCCGGATGCCTTTCCTATATTTCTCTTCAAATATCTTTGGGGCTGCCTTTTTTTTTGTATTGATTAACTTGGCTTTTGACTTTGCATAAATATTGCACCATATCAAATCTCTCTTTCTTTCCAATGCCCATATTTCTTTTTTATACTTTTCAAAAATTTCTAGATTTTGTTGTTTTATATTTTTGCACTTCCTTGGATGTTCCTTTTTCCAAACAGATCAAAGTTTCTTGGTTTATATAATGTTTTTCACAAATCTGTTGTACTAATAAACATAGATTTTTATTTGAAACTTCTGAAAGTTTTTCTTGTGGAAATGTTTTTCTTTCCGTTAATTTCTCTCAGGCTTTTTGCATAATAGTAATGATACATAATTTCTTTTTTGTCCTCAATCGCCCACTCTATCGTCTTTATGGCTCTTCTTTTGCCTATCAGTTTTTGTGATTTTTGTGGAATGCTACTTCCTTCTACAACAGGGGGGGCATCCTCTGGTCTGACCATTCTCTAGTGAGGTATTTTCCATTATAGGAGAGGCTAAACCATCAAATATGAAAAATGTCTGCCTTTTTAAACACCCTGCTGTTAAAAGAGTTAACTCTGTAGTTTTATGATTCCCAATCCTATGATGGACCATTCCATGGAAAACTGGTAACCTACCCTAAGGTTTTGCATCCTTAAAATATATTATATTTTTGGGAAACAGGTGCGGGGGGGTGGTATGACCAATGCCTAGTGGTTGATAAGGCTTGTAATGATGAAATAATAGCTCCAATAATGCCGACAGTGTGCCGAGTCCCCAAGTATTACTGTATTTACTGCATTTGTTTAATACAGGTTTGGCTTATGCATCTATTAAAGTACGTATTTCAATAGTACTTCCTTTAGCTACAAACACAGTAACTGGACAAGTTCTAAAAGCAACTTTACATTTAAGATCTCCTACACATCCAACAGCTCCAGGATTGGGTCTACATTTTGTGCTGACCATGCATTTTAGTGATCCAGTTAGTTCAAATAACTTGGAATATTTAAATTAGAAAGACTCCTTTTCTAGTAGGTATTACTTTCACAAGATGTATTTTTGAAGTAAAGGCCTTAGCATGTAAAGTACCTTACACAGCCTTCCATGAGGAAGTGTCTTTATAAATAAATCTCTTATAATTCGGTTAATTAACATTTTAATTTTTTTTTTGGTTGTAAAACATAAGTCATAAATTGCATATGTGCAGTCCATTATGTGTAGCCCCTTTCTTTTCCAACACTGATGTTTAAGTTTACTTTGAGCTAATTTTATACTACATTGTGTGTTTTCAAGGCAACCATGGCTATTTAACCAACCACCTATTTTTCCCAAGACCCTCCCTGAGTCTTATCCTTTCCAGCCTATAAATGACGACTTACTGCTCCTCTACTTCCCTAGGCAGTCTTAGTATTACGCAAAGTAAAAGCGATCTGCACGTATGGCAATGCAGGGCCAAACCAAATGAGGAAACAGTCACAAATGGCCAGCATATGGGCGAAAAAAGGCACAAAACATGACAGATAGATCTAAATCATGTCATAAAAAGGTATTCCACTGATGAAGGCTGTTTTGCCGAAACCGGTATGGACAATAAAACTACCATAGACATTTTTATGGCATGTCTTAGTTCTATCTGTCATGTTTTGTGCCTTTTTTCACCCATATGCTGGCCATTTGTGACAGTTTTAGTATTACCATATCTTTCCTTTTCTCCTTTTCTTTACATGTTATAGTACTCAGTTTAATTGTTCTATATG
This sequence comes from Protopterus annectens, assembly GCF_019279795.1. NCBI lineage: Eukaryota > Metazoa > Chordata > Ceratodontiformes > Protopteridae > Protopterus > Protopterus annectens. The sequence goes on from NC_056729.1 coordinate 905,987,357, forward strand.
TTTTGAGTTTCTAATACCATGACAAGAATGCTTCCCATTCCTAGGTCAGAGTACATTTAGAGTTCATGACTTATTGTACCTTTGGTCAGCTTGCGTTTTTCTTCCAAGCATTCGCCATGCTGATAATTTGTATTTTACCAGTTTTAGCAACTTTATCACTCTCCAAAGGATGACTGCATTGTTTTGCTCTGCCTTAAAACCCATACCTCTCCTTCCTCCTTTCCATTTAAAAGCTATCTAGTTGTTTATTCTCTTGCCATGATCACAGCTTTAGTCTAGTCTTCCTGGCTACTCTTTTTTGTCAACAATGTGCCATGATTGCCCATAATGTCGTAGGGTTATGATAAGGTTAGTCCTGCTGCATCCTCTTCGTAATGATAAGGCTACACTAGTTCCTTCCATGTAAGGGATCGTTACCATTACCACCAGGCATGAATTTCCAGTTACCAATTTAGCTGAGGCTTGCTTTAATGTTTTCCAGGGAGATATTCTGCTTGATGTGCAAAGGAAGTCTGTTCCATAAGTGAGGGATGCATTGAATAAGAAACATGGAATGCTAGCAAATTTTGTTGATCTTGCACTACAGGTTTATGTCTTTGGTGTGGATATTACTTGATTTCATTATAAAGATATAGTAGGTCAAAAAGTAAGGGGTCTTTTATAGTAATAAATGCTAGAAAATGTTCATCTTATGAGTCAGTAAATGACTGAATGGAAAAGGGAGTGTTTAGTCTGATAGGGTAACTTGAATGGCTTAAACCGGAGATTTTTTTTAGTTAGAAATATTTAGAGCCTTTCAAGTTGTACAGGGTATTTAGAGATGTGCATTCAAAAGTGGACATTCTGTTCAATAACAGGTCTGATGAGAGAGAGAGAGATAAAAGGAGAAAAGGATATACCTGAACCTAGAAGAGATGTCATGACAGGTCAGCTATGTGGGGCAGAAGGTATTTTTGGCTAAAACTAAGCTATAGTGGTTGGGAGAGTTTTCAGTGTGATTGTATGTACTCGGGTCTCTAATAATGATGTCTATTTTAAGGGGAATCCCAGTGATGCAATATGGTAGGCAGTCTTTTAAAAGATAACAATGCAATATTTTTTTGCAATTGGGGTGAACCCTTGATTAAAGCTGTGTAGGTGTAGGTCTTTGGTGTTATTGAGTGATCTGACAGGAACACCCCCATTTGCTTTTGTTTACAAACTTGGTTATCTATAGAAGTTGGAAGCTCAATTTTACTCCTGAAAAGTAAGTGACAAACAGGAGTAGACTGAAGATTGCAACCTGCTGGGATGCTGCTAGTAATGTTTCTAAGTCTAGAGGAGATGATACCTACTTGAAGTTGCTGATTTCAGCCTGTAAGCCAAGTGGCTATCCAGTGGGCATTGTAAGGACTAATGTTCAAACTAGAGAGTTTGCTTATGATGACCACATGGTAAATGGTGTTAAAAACTTTAGCAAGTTCAAAGTTTGATATACAAGTAGTCTAGCCTTCATATAAAGCTTTTGTAGCCTTGTCAAAAAAATCTGCCAGGCTGACTAGGCATGACCTGCCTTTAACAAATTTAAATTGATTTAGTTGAGGTTCTGTAGGCCACCTTTTTGTTGCTAATTACTTCAATGACAATGCCTTTTATAGCCTAAAAGATAATGCTAAAGAGATTATTAATTACCTGGGTCTGTTGTGAAGCTGCCTTTGTGAAGAGAAACAGCACTAGCTGTTCTCCAAATTTCAGGTACATAGCCAATGGTGAGACCAAGGTTAAGCATATTTAGGAGAGGATGCACTATGTGGAATTTATTACATGCAAGCAACAGCCTGAACTATTGCTAGATCCTATGCAGTTAATATTTTTATTTGTGAAAAGAGCAGAAACAGAATAGGAAGAGGTGTAGTCAAGGGGGCGGGGCAGTGTGGGGGAGAAGGGGTATGTGGAAGGTGGAAAACTGTAGCTACATTTTTCAACAAGGCTATCATTACCTATACCTTCTTGGTCAGAGTGAGATACATCAATGGAGATGTGTTTAGGGCAGAACTGTGTGTTACATCTGAGTTTCCTAATGTAGCTGAACAGGACCTTGTGGTTTTCTTTGGGAATGGAAATGCATCTAAGTACATAACAGACTTTCTATTCTCTAATTATAAGCCTCAGCATCTTGCCTAGTACTTTAAAGTTGCTTTCATAGTGGGGAAGAAGGATTTTTTTTTTTTTTTTGCAAAGAGGACCAAGCTTTTTCTTTGCCATATCGAGTTGCTTTATATGGGTGTTTTACCACATTGGCTTATTTTTGAATGTATTAATATTCTTGTGGCAGATGGGAATAACCTTCATAGGTTCATAGGCTGGTACTAGGCTATCGGCCCTAGGGCCTATACAAGCCTAGCCATAGCAATTCCATGGCTATTTCTTCCCACAATATTTACTTCCCTGGACCCCTGTCTAGCAGGGTGACTGACGTGATCCCCGGGGTGAATTTATATCTCCCATCCAATTGTCAAGGTTCCTTTTGAAGAGGGCCAAAGATGTGCTCTGATTGACATGTATGGGCAGTCTATTCCAGAGTCTGGGGAGTTTCTGGGTCAGGAACCTATCTCTCCAGCATGTTTTGTTTACTTGTGATGACAAGTTTTAGATCCCTGGACCGTGTGTCTCTGATGGATTGGGATTTCTTTAAGTGTAGCTTGTCCATCAGTTCTGGGTTTGACATGGCCTTGTATGTTAACCAGGGATCACCTCTGAGTAGACGATATGTGACAGAGTATAGCTGGAGATTTTTTAGACAGTCAGCATAGGGCATCTGCTTTAGGCCTGTGATTCTTTTAGTGAGGTATTTCTGCGGCCTTTCCAGTTGTTGCAGATGTCTTGAGAGGTACATACTAAACGGGGCATTATATTCTATAATGGGTCTAATGAGGGATGAGTACAGTGGGACAATGACCTCCTTTTTTCTGGATGAAAAGCCCTTAGTGATGAGGTGTGCCACATAAAAGGATTTCCTGACTATTGTGGCAATGTGGTTATCGAAGGTGAGACCACTGTCCACCTGTGTCCCTAAGTCTCTTATCACACTTTCGGTGTTTAGTGTACTGCCACCTATGTGGTAATTCACGGGTACATGTTTTTTCCCAAAGGGGATAACTATACATTTCTTGGCATTGAACTTGAGCCCATGGCTCTGGCACCAAGCATCTGTTTCTGTAAGGCCCTTTTGTAGAATACCCACATCATTTGGGGATTCAATAATGCCTCTCAGTTTGCAGTCATCTGCAAACTTTGTTAGCCAGAGTCCCTTAGTGCTGACCTGTACTTCAGAGAAGTAGATGCCAAATAAGAGTGGTCCCAGGACTGAACCCTGAGGTACTCCACTTTTCACTTGTCTGGAGCTGGATTTTGAGTTGGCTACTTTTACAGTGTGGATTCTGTCAGTAAGCCAGTTGGTAACCCATCAAATCGAGTGACGTAGGGATTTATGCCCAGCTTAGTAAGTTTATCTATGATTCCAGAGTTAGGGATGATGTCGAAGGCCTTGGCAAGGTCCAGATAGACTGTGTGGACCTGTTTTATATATCTATTCTTAAGGGAGTAGAACTTTGATAAGAATAAACTTGATCACTGGAATGACTCAGTTGTAGTTGTTTTTGATATCTGAAGTAGTAATAAGTTACATTAAAAATAATCTAAAAATACTGTGGGGTGTCTCTGTAGGTGAGTAGGGAGGCTTGTATATGTATGTATGTATATATATATATATATATATATATATATATATATATATATATATATATATATATATACATATATATATATATATATATATATATATATATATATATATAGATATATATTTATATATATATATTAATCTTAATGGGTAGCTTATAATCAGTATGTTGTATAGGTGACATGAAAAAGGACCTATAGTTACGAAGTATGTGGTACTAGTTTCATTGACATACACTGGGACCTTTAAAATTTCTAGTTTGGTATGATGAAATATCTGCAGCAAGGCTGTGGGATACCTAATAAATATGGATACACCCCTGCATTTTCCAGCAGTCCTGAGTGCATGGTAGGCACAATACCTTGATAATGATGGAGTATTATAATTACTCTGACACCAAGCACCAGCAATTCACAAATAAGTATTTCTTCAAGAATGAAGTGAGCCATGAGCTCTGACATTTTGTTGTGTCAACATGTAGAAATAAACAGAGACCATGGTATTGTTTGAATTAGAAATTGATATACAAGTATGCTTAATGAAATGGACATTTTCTGATAAAAAATCACTGTAGGAGAAAAAATGTTCTAACTAATATGTGAGGAGCAGGACATTCCTGGTAAAGCAAGATAGTCTGCTGACCACCAAGCCCCAGGTAGGCAGACACTGTTCACCCCAAAAGTGATACAAGCCTTTTATTGTAACCGATTGTTTTCCTTTGAATCTAGGTAGTTTTTAGAACAGGAGGTATCCTGTTCAGCACTGCTGATTTATCTTCCATGGTGGTAAGTAAGATCTGTTGCATGGTAGGGCAGACTGCCTAAGGTGATTCATTCCCACATGTGTGACAACAAGGTCGTACTGATATTTAGGATGGGGAAGGGTCTTGAAAGCCCTTGTATTTTCTCTGATGCTAGTGCCACAGAACCACCTGACAGGGACTCTGTCCTTATCCAGTCTCATAAGTGCTGTGTTAGTATGTCTTATGGTGCAGTTATTTATAGTCAGGATTGTTGTGTTAGAAGTAGATGTGTGTGACCTTAGAGATTCAGCCTTGCATTTATAGTTATACCCTGTTGTAACATGTGAGGGTCTATGCATAGGTGTTCCTGCAGATGGATGAGATCTGCTACCTGGGTGCTTGGGATGCTTAAGGAAGCATTCCTTGACTACCTCACCATGGATAGGTATAGTGGTGTAAGACTGTTTGCTAACAGAGGCGTGTGTATAAAATATGTCTGCGGTTAATGAAAATAATGGCATCTCTCAGGCAGAGATGAAGAATCTAAGAGAACGGAGTTATCAGCAGACAAGTAGCAGTTCCCATGCTGCTGCCTCAGAATGCCTAGGACCAAGAGGCTGGTCAGATGACAGGTAAAATATGGTGTTAGACATGATTGGTAGCCCAACAATCAATTCCCCACTGTTATCCAATAGAAACATGTAGGGCTGATACTTGGCCTCTCTCTCTCTCTCTCTCTCTCTCTCTCTCTCTCTCATTCAAAATACACACAAATATTAACAGTCAAAAAATGCTGACTAAGTAAACATGCTAGGAAATATGGCACCTACTTTGCCCAAATGTAAGACTAGCCATTCCCAGAAATGTACTATTACCTTAACTAAAATACAGCATACCCATAACTGAACTTCAGTCTGTCAATAACACAGACGGTATTCAGACAATAATTAATAAAATAATATATACATTCCTTGCTGATTCAAAAACATGCTACTGATTATATTACAAAAAAAAGTCATCTGGTTACCTATGCATTCAGCATCCTCCTTCCAACCTTCCTCTCACAGCATGGCCTCAAACTGACGGGATGGCTGCCTCCCTTCAGTTAATTGTCTGACTGGGGATTTATTGGATAGCATTATTTCTTTTCATCTTCTTCTTCTTCTTCTACTTGCCATTCTACACAGAAAACACACAGGGAAAAATGGAAAAAAGTTTTTCAGATGAGTCACAGCCCAATGCTTTAGGGTCTAAGTAGGTATTGTCATCTGATTTTTCTTTTATTATTATTAATATTTGTTTGAAATTCCAGATGTTGAGATATGGCTGTAAAGAGTATGTATGCAAACATGATTAAGTTTATTTTCTTAGTTACCCTTACTTGTTATCATACCTGAAGTACAGATTAGGCATTGTAGTTCAGAAAGATGCAGAAATGTTTACCCCAGCCCATCAACATCCAGTGGTGGCTACCAGTTTAGTAAATGTATACCTAGCTTCTGAAGCCATCCTATGTATTCAAGGTTTTCTTTAGGAATATACACAATTAGTGCTGGTCAGCAACAGGGATGTTTCTGCGCAATCATTTTTATTTAAAAGCTGTACTATATTACAGTAGTACACTGTTATTTTATTGTTGTTTGTTATATTTCTGTATTATTGTCATTAACAGCATTAATACATTAGGACTGATTTTTCTTTGCTCTGTGTTATAGCCATATTCCACTGCTCTTTTATTAAAATGAAACTAAAACTAGAAAAAAAATCCTCTGGCAGGTTTAAAAGGAATGTGACAAGATCCACCCTTCCATTCATTTATTTATATATATTCATTTTTTACGGTATAGCTATTTTCCGCAAGCGGTAGGTCCCTGGATTTATAAAACAAATAACCTGCCACTGCTCATATTTTAACTATTTCCAAAAAAATAGTATAGTCCAGTCATTGTATGAGGATTTATCAAGTTTTCAGTCTTGACTAATGCTGACTTTTTTTTTTTCAAAAGGATCAAGGTATTGGGGCATTATTTTCATCTGCTGATAGCACTACAATAAGTGGTGATACTCAAAGTGTGCACTTAGCTAGAAAGGGTATTTATACATATGCGAAACAGTAATGGTTGATCAAAGTGTATTAAGACATTAGGTGCTCAGCATGAACACATTGTTATCTTATTGCACGCTATTTATGCTGAGCCCCACCACCTAGCAGTTAAGCACGTGATACAGAAAACCCTGTTGGTAGCAGTGAGCTGCGTGCTGGGCAGCCCACAAGCTCAACATTGTACATTATGATTTGTGTTAAGCATCACAACATTCATGAACATAGTGCACATTGAACCCATTAATTACATCTGATGTTGTAACTGCTCTGTGCAGCTACAGCAGTTCCACACTCAAGATTTCTGTAAATAGTTTTGCTGAATAAAATGTTCTTTACCTGAGCATACACCAATCTCACTTTACTGGCCATTCCCCCTAATATAACATCACCACAGCACAATCCTGCTAAGTAAAAGAACAAAAAATATACGAGAGCAGCATTAAGATAACATATAGCTTAGTAGAGCATGCCAAGCTCACATTAATTATTCATGGGGGATTTTTGAAGTCTTATTAATAGTTAAGTGCAGTCCAGGCAGCTCAGCTCCAAGCTGCTTGCCTACTTCTGTGGATCTCAGAGTCTGTAACAAATTTTTCTCACAGCAGTTACATTCATTTCAATATTTAACCTCTGCTACCTTGGAAAGAGGTGTCAGTACTTACAGATATATCCAGTAAACACTGTATCAATATTTTTACTTTCTCCAATATAACTACATTTATAACATTGGAAACTCACCTGAATCATACAAATGGCTACATATCAAGCATTTTGTAATAAGTCCTATGTAAGTGCATATATTTTGTGCATTATACAAGAGGATGGCACATTATTACAGAGGTTAGCATTTCTGACTCACGGCAGTTCATCCTATACTTCAGTCCTGGCTGTTCTGCCTTCTTTGTGGAGTCTGCATGTCCACTCTCTGACTACATAGGTTCATAGGAAATTAATAGGCAATCAGTCTGCAAACTATTACATGCCTAGCCAATAGACAGAGAAAGGCCAATGCTGCGAATCAAAGCCTGTAATTTGTGTCTATAAGGTAAAAACCTTAACCATTACCTTAATCATTATGGCAACTCCCAACCATGGTGCTTTGTTTTTCTCCCACATCCCAATGACCTGCTGTTAGGTGAAACCAGAGCTCTTGAAATTGCCTGTGTATATGTGCTAGATGACTGATAATGCATGTGCATCCTGCGATAGACTGGTATTTCATCCAGGATTAATTCTTTGCCTTTTCCCCTTTGATTAATGTGACAAGCTATGGCTCCCCTACAGCTTAAATATGATAATGCTGGTATTAAATGATCAATATATGACATGTAATGCTTTATGCTGTAGTCATCACCACTGTGTACCTTTTTTGTGGGTCCCACATGTTGAATTCATAGTCACATTGAATATAGTTACTTTCTGAGTACACATTCATATCTGTATGTGTGTCTGTGTATGTATATCTTTCTATCTATCTATCTATATATATATATATATATATATATATATATATATATATATATATACACATACACACACACACACACACACACACACACACACACACACACACACACACACACACACACACACACACACACACACACACACACACAAATACACACACAAACACACACAAGCACACATATTAACAGACATATTAACCAATCGCATGTGCACATAAGGGTCATGGCTGTGGTTGTTCTGGTTTTCTCTTATATAATACATATTCATTACGCTATAAGAAAGTTGTTTGATCTGTTACAGCAATAAGTAATGTGGATCTTTTCTGTGGATTGTGTGCACATAGGTACTTTGGGTGAGTCTTGTGCAGGTAAAGTGTGAAATGCAATCTGTAGAAATGTTGGGGGTAAGTTGGCAGGTGAGTTATAACAGAATGTGAGTTCAAAGAGTATTTTTAATAGTTGTGGTAGACAAGGGGTTGATAGTGAATTAGGGGTTGAATGGGGAGGGGTTTCATGGGGTGTGGAGCTTGTAGAGATGGGGAAAGTGGGGGATGTGATTGGTGGAGCAGTGTCACTTATGCTGCCAGTGCCATGGGGAAAGCTAGTGGTAATGTTGGCTGTTGAGGTTACAAAGAAAGAGTTAGAGAGAGGCGGTTTCATGAGGAGGTTTATCAGGGTGTGGACAAGGATTTTTTGTGCTAGGGTTCAGGAGGTGAGATGGAACTCCCAAATGTTTTGGGGTTTTGTTTCTGGTTATACTGCAGTTTTATGTAGTAAGTTTTTTTGTCTTTATGCACTAGTGTTTTTACCTGGTCAAAAAGATGTTTAAAGTATATCAGGGTGTCCTGGTTTTTGTTAGTTTGATTATGTTTCCATGTTTTATCTGTAAGGTACATCTGATTTTTAGTGGGCTTGGTCACCAGGAAAGTCTGACTGGAAACAGAATATCTATTTTCAGAGGAAGCCTGGGGAGAAATGCTGCACACAAAGAATGACAAAGAAGAATGCAAAATACAAGACATGAACAGTGAGAAGGAAGAGAAAATTTACCTATAAATTGTATTTTTATATCTTCTTGTTTCGGCTGCTCCCGTTAGGGGTCGCCACAGAGGATCATCTGTTTCCATTTCTTCCTGTCCTCTGCATCCTGCTCTGTCACACCAACCACCTGTATGTCCTCTCTCACCACATCCATAAACCTTATCTTAGGCCTTCCTCTTTTCCGGTTACCTGGCAGCTTCATCCTTAGCATCTTTTTTCCAATATACTCTGCATTTCTCTTCAGCACATGTCCAAAGCAACATAATCTTGCCTCTCTGGCTTTGTCTCCAAACCTTCCAACCTGGGCTGATCTTCTAATATACTTATTCCTAATCCTGTCCACCCTCGTCATACCCAGTGCAAATCTTAACATCTTTAACTCTGCCACATCCAGCTCTGACTCCTGCCTTTTTGTCAGTGCCACTGTCTCCAACCCATATAACATAGCTGGTCTCACTACCCTCTTGTAGACCTTCCCTTTCACTCTTACTGGTACTCGTCTGTCACAAATCACTCCTGACACTCTTCTCCACCCACTCCATCCTGCCTGCACTCTCTTCATCACCTCTCTTCCACACTCACCATTACTCTGAACTGTTGATCCCAAGTATTTAAACTCATCCACCTTCGCCACCTCTACCCCCTGCATCCTCACCATTCCTGTAGCCTCCCTCTCATTCACACACATATATTCTGTCTTAGTCCTGCTGACCTTCATTCCTTTTCTCTCTAGAGCATATCTCCATCTCTCCAGGGTCTCATCCACCTGTTCACTACTCTCACTACAGATCACAATGTCATCTGCAAACATCATAATCCACGGGGACTCCGGTCTGATCTCGTCTGTCAACCTGTCCATCACCATTGCAAATAAGAAAGGGCTCAGAGCTGATCCTTCATGTAATCCCACCTCAACCTTAAACGCATTCGTCACTCCCACCGCAGACCTCACCGCTGTCACACTACCCTCATACATATCCTGTACCACCCGTACATACTTCTCTGACACTCCTGACTTCCTCATACAATACCACACCTCCTCTCTAGGCACCCTGTCATATACTTTCTCTAAGTCCACAAAGACACAATGCAACTCCTTCTGACCTTCTCTGTACTTCTCCAACAACAGTATCAGAGCAAACATCACATCTATAGTGCTGTTTCCTGGCATGAAACCATACTGCTGATCACTAATCATCATGTCCCTTCTTAACCTAGCTTTCACTACTCTTTCCCATAACTTCATGCTGTGACTGATCAATTTAATCCCTCTGTAGGTACTACAGTTCTGCACATCACCCTTATTCTTAAAAATCGGTAACAAAACAATTATTTTTTATATAATCTGTAAAAAGTACATTGTCAGATAAAAGAAATTAAAACAGTGAAAAAAATACATATGTAAAAACTTGTATGGATTATAAAATACATATTTGGATGTGGGATTTTACAAGCAGTAACAAATAGATACAGGGTATTACTAGTGCAAGAAAGATATTCAATAACTTTATACTCTGGAAGAGGAGAATAGAGTGAAAAGATTTGTGGAGGGAGAGGAGCAGAGAGAGAAAACAAAATGTGGTGGTAGAGAGTTTTTGGTTGAGGGGTTGTAGGAGCAATAGAAAAGAACAGAAAGGGAAAAGAAAGATAAAAATAAGAGTATGGAAAGAAATTAGACAGTGAAATGAAAGTTAGGTAGGAGAAGAGCATGAGCATAACCAAGATTTAGAAAGATACTCTTTAAGGAGGGACTTGAAATTTTGGTAGTAAGGGACTTTTCTGATATTAGGAGGTAAGTTGTTCCAAGATTTGGCTATGCAGTAAGAATAGAGACTGTGGCCACAGGGTCTCAGAGTTTTATAGATAGATGTTTGTTAGCAGATTGAAGTTCCCAATGAGGAAGGTAGTATTGTAAGATGAAATCCTCTTCTCCTGGTAAACCCTCTTCTACTTACAAGAAACACATCTATATCAGTAACCTGGAATCCATGCTCTCTCCCACCCCAGTCAGTACTCCTGACAAAGAGGAGATTGACAGCACAACCACCTCACTACCCACATCACATAACCAAGCACAACACCCACCCACCTATGCAGCAGTCCTCAATAAAAACTTACCTAAACAGCAGAGACCTCCAAAACACACTATCAAACATTCCACACACATAACACCAAACATGTCACAGACAGCAGACAACACACCAGTGTCTCACTAACACAGCCAATAAGGCATAACAATAAGCTCACACAGCCTATAACGCATAACAGTAAACCAAACATACTAGTCACTGGCGACTCAATTTTGAGACACATTGATGTCCCCCTCCCCAGGCTCGACAAGGAGATGATCATGGTCAGTTGTCTGACAGTTGCCAGAATCTGCCACATCATGCATGCACTTAAGTCTCTCCACAGCAAGTAGAAATATGACTCTGTCATTGTCCATGTTTGTGTGAATGACTTGAGATTTACCTCCATGGACTATATGAAGAGAGACACGATTGAGCTCTGAGTATGTGTCACAGTCAGGTATGACCCTAGCCCTAAGCAGCATCCTACCGTCACCAAGAATGATAGATACCACAGTACCAACAAAAATAATTGACTTCAACAATTGGCTTAGTTTCTGGTGTCATTCCAAGGGAATCCAGTATTTGTGTGTCTGGGATGACATGGTTAACAGGTCTTGATACTTTGCCAAAGATGGCCTTCACTTGTCACCCCTAGGATTCAAGATTCTGGTCAAGGCTCTTGCCTCTGCGATGCGCCTTTTTTAGGCAATGTCCCAAAGACATATCTTCCAACAGAAAAGACCTGTCAAAAAGCAAATTAAAGGTCCATGCTGCTTAACACTAGGAGCCTTAACCTGAAAATGCATTCACTAGAGGCTCTCCTTTCACTGGAAGATGCCGACATCTGTGCAATCATGGCAACTTGGTTCAGGGCTGCGAAGAGCACCCCTGCCTTACCAGACTATATCTCATTCCACACATTCCGACACCAAAATGACGTCGGGAAGACTAAGGGTGGTGGAGGCTATATTTTCATTAAAGACAAGCATACCTCCAGACTGGTTTTCCAGCATGATGCAATATAAGTATTCCAGGTGCAACTGGCAATTAGCAAGACACCCATCCAAGTTTTAGCCAGCTATAGACCCCCTCCATGACTCAGGACACCCCCTAACACCTTGTTCCTTGGTGACCTCAAGTACCCCACCATAGACTGGGTGAACTATTCCTGCTCTAATGGACTTCATCAATCCTAATGCACTAGACCAGCTTGTTTTATCCCCCACAAGGGGAAATAATATTCTAGACTTGATACTCACCAACATAGATGGCCACTGCACCACCCCCATAGTAAGTTCTTCCCTGGTGAGATCAGACCATCGGTCTTTCTCATTTGAGGTTTCTATCCTGTCCAACCCACCCCCACCCCAGCCATAACCAGGCTAAAAATACTTCTCAAAAGCTGACAACAACCTTCAAAGGAAGGGTATCCGTAGCTTCACACCACCGTCCCCCTGAGAGGATGCAGACAGCAATGCTAAACAGTATGCCAGTAGAGTGTACAAGCACCTGTACAACTGCATGGACTCAGCCACACCAAACAGAACTAAAACCTACTTTTCAAGGAAACACAAACCTATCTGGTGGACATTCTCTATCAACAGGCTTTACAACAGAAGGAAGAAAAGTCCAATGGTAAAAAGGCACAAATTCCCATTTGGAAAAACTCCCTCCTTAGCCTCAATGAGCAAATTAGATCACTAGTGAAAACCTCCAAAGCCAGTTATGAATCAAAACTAGCCTCCAAAACAAAGGGAAACCACAAAGCCTTTTTCAGTTATGTCAGGAACCTCCATGGGAAAGCCCAGGTTTGTTCCAAATTAGTATTAACGGTGCCACTTACATTGATCCTCTTGACTTGGCCAACCTGCTAGCAGATAGATACAGTGCAAACTTCACTCTCTGTCCCCCCCAAAGGCCCATTCAGCATCGCTGATACTTGTTCCGTACCTCATATCTCCAAAGATCAAGGGTTAAAGGCTCTATCCAAGGCAAAGAACACAGTGTCCATGGGACCTGATAGTATCCCAGTCTGTATTCTGCACCATCTCCATCAATAACTAGTCTCGTCATTGAGGACCCTATTCAACCATAGCCTAAGTACAAGGTTCATTCTAGCAGAGTGGAGAACTGCCATTGTCATCACCTCGCAGAAAGGTGGTGCCACTACTGACCCTGAAAACTATCGCCCCATTACTTTGACAAGTCTGATTTGTAAGGCCATGGAGTGCATTATTATGCACCTCATAAACAAGGACATAGGCAATCTCCAAGCACTTCACCCCACCCGGTTCAGATTCGTCAAGGTTATATCTTGCCTGTTGAACCTGGCTGACATTTTTGAGACTGTCACCAAAGCCCTGGATGAGGGAAAGTCAATATATACAGCTTATGTTGACTTGGCCAAAGCCTTTGACACAATCTCCCACTCGGGCATTATCAAAAAGCTAACACAGCTTGGTGTAAATCCCTATCTCATCAGGCGGGTGGCTAACTGGCTCACCGATAGGACCCACAAGGTCAAATTTGGTGCCTTCAATTGTGAAAGCAGACCTATCACTAGTGGTGTTCCCCAGGGATTTATCCTGGGATCCCTGCTGTGTTTGGCTACTTTTCAGAGGTCCAGACAAAGACAGAAGGCCTGTGGCTGACCAAGTTTGTGGATTACTGGAAGTCGGGTGCTGTCATCAACTGTCCAAATGATGCTAACATACTACAAGAGGATCTCACAGCAACAGATGACTGATGCCAAAGTCATGGCCTTAAGTTAAACGCAAAAAAAATTATTATCATACCATTCAGCAAAAACATGGCTCCTACTGTTTACCATATCAACGGCAACCCCGTAAGCACACAACCTGTGGTGAGAGACCTGGGTACACAGATTGACAACAATCTCACATTCAACCATCATGTAGCAGCAGTGGTCAGAAAAGCCTTTTACTTAGTTCATCTTATAAGTAAAGGGACTGCATCCAGAAAAAGGTTATTACTCTCTGTACTCCTCCCTCATTAGGCCAATAATTGAGTATAATGGCCTGTTTGATATGTACCTCTCCAAACACCTGCACCAACTGGAAAGGCCGCAGAAATACCTCACAAAGGGAATCCCTGGTCTACAACACCTGTCCTATGAGGACAGGGTCAAATCACTATCACTCTACTTGGCATTGTACAGATTGCTTAGAGGTGATCTGTGTCTCGCCTGCAAAGGAATCTCAGACCCTGCCCTACTAGAGATGTTCGATATCCAGAAGTCTAACTCCTCACGCATTACCCAATCAAAAGGCCTAATTCTGCCCCATCTCTGGAATAGACTCCCCATACATGTCAAACAAAGTATGTTGCTGACCTTCTTCAAGCTCAACCTTGATGAGTGGATGGGAAACCACAAATTCGTCCCAGAGATTCCACCACCTGTGTCCCTCATTGACAGGGGCAACAGGTGCTGATTGATGTTTCATTTTCGGGGATAAACTCTTGGCTAGGCTTGTAAGGGCTCCAGGGCCATTAGCCTAGTAACCTCTTATAATCCTATGATCCTATGAGTGGCTTAAAGTGTGTTTTGCATGGGGATTTGCAAGTTGAGAGTGAATGAAAGAATGTAGAATGTGTATGAACAGTTTAGGTTTTAAGTGATTGAAAGTTTAGTGTGCAGTAAATGACTGGAATTTTGCAGCATGAGTGTGCAGATAGTGGTTAAATTTTGCATTGTCAAAAGTGTGCAGTATGTGTAGGTATATGGGATCAGTTGCTTGTAAAGAGTATGTAGAAAGGTACTGGTTGTGATTGCATTTGATTGTGGAATATTTGTAATGTGTTCAAAGTGTTTGCTGCCATGTATGTCAGGAGTGTTTGTTGGGGGCTGTGTGAAAGATATGAGAGGTACAGCTCTGTGTTTGGAGCAGCTCTTACCCCGAAGTAAGTGCAAGCTCAGATGTGTAGTTTACTCCCTTGTAAGAACTGTGTTTTGCTTGTTTTGATACGTTTCAGGTGCAAGGGTATTAAGAGCTGACTGATTTTAGTGTGTGTGTGTGTGTGTGTGTGTGTGTGTGTGTGTGTAGTCAAGGGGGTTGCTTAGGTAACATTTATTTATTTATTCATTCACTTATTTAATTATTTTCTGTTTAGCTAAATTGTCCTCAGCTAGTCCAACATTGAGATTTATAATCAAACTAATAAATATAAGTCCCCACATACCTCTTAGCTTCTTATCATAAGAAATCTGGACAAAGCCTAAAATAATGCAGTGACAAAGGCCCGAAAATAGGGATAGAATTTAAATATTGCTCTTATGAACTTAAAATGGTTCCGATGAACGAAAAAGAAACCAAAAACTCACTGGTTGGATTCAAGACGCTCTCCACAAGATGCTGGAATATTTTTCCTTTTATTTACTGATAGACTTGAAGTGCGTTCAGTATCATGCACTTTTCAGCAAGTGAATACTCAACTTCTTCAGAATGCAAAACAGTGGAGCCTTCCAAAAGGCTGCCTTTAATACATCAATCAATTAACACTAATTAGATCATTTAAAAGGTCTGTTTCACTAATTAAAACAAGCATAGTAAACTGCAACCTATAAAAACAGTATGTAAAGACTAAAACAACCACCAGGGCTAGTCAATACAAAACATGCTTGATTCTATATAATAACAATAAAATATTTAGAAGTTAGAATCCATCACAGTATAAGTAACAACACTGATGTGAAGGTGTAAACTGTGTTTGTTACTTATTCAATATTAATGTGCAAAATTAATACAAGTCATCCCCTATGTACAAAACCATCCCCTTTTCAACAAATCTCTACTGTTTGGAGGTTAAGCAACTTTAGAAAGTTCTAAAATTGCAGGGTTTTTTTGAAACAACTTTAAGAAGTTAAAACACACAATAATAATAATAGGAAGTACCATGCAACTAAAAATGAAAATAAAATAAACTTAAAAGAAGAATTAATGTGTCTTGCTGCAAATAGGTCTACTTCCTACTTAGTTTGCACGTAATTATGCATCCAATACAAAATGTACAAGTTGTAATGTGTGCTGATATTTAGTCTTGTAAGTGCCTAAATGTATATAAAGCATCCACCTATTAATAGGCTTGACAAGGGGTGGGGGGTGAGTTTACTACCTCTCTAAGTTCTTTAACCTCAGTATACACTGAATTGAGCACATTTCATTTATGCCAGGTCTCTAGTTAGAATTAACCCTCAATTGCCAAAGGAGCTCTTTCCTTTCGAGTTTAAGTGAGTCATGACCACCCCTTCCATCACTGACCTGTTGGTCAATGACCCTGAATTTAAACTCGTGTCCTGGATGTTCGTTAACGTGCCATGCCAAAGCGTTGGACAGTTTATTACACCTAATGCTGTATAGGTGTTCGTAGATCCTCTCGTTTAACCTGTAATGTTTTGTATTGACTAGTCCTGGTGGTTGTTTTAGTCTTTACATACTGTTTTTATAGGTTGCAGTTTACTATGCTTGTTTTAATTAGTGAAACAGACCTTTTAAATGTTCTAATTAGTGTTAATTGATTGATGTATTAAAGGCAGCCTTTTGGAAGGCTCCACTGTTTTGCATTCTGAAGAAGTTGAGTATTCACTTGCTGAAAAGTGCATGATACTGAACGCACTTCAAGTCTATCAGTAAATAAAAGGAAAAATATTCCAGCATCTTGTGGAGAGCGTCTTGAATCCAACCAGTGAACTTAAAATGGTTGCTAGAATAATATGGTTTGTGTTAGCAGGCATTTTCTGAAGGATATGAAGTCTGAAACGCAAAAATATGTCATTACTTAGTGACTTCAATCCTCAGTACTTTGCCAGAAAACCACTCATTTTGTGAGGAACAGGCCAAAAATATGTGGCAAAAATCTGTACAGTTGAGAGTTATGCTTGTAGACTAAAGAATTTTAAGCTTGGTATTACACTAATAAACAAGTTCTCTGCACACCAGAAACAACTGAAAAAATATATCAGTGGCCCTGTGTAAACAGACTGAGGGAGAGGTGGATTATATAATCACTTATCGAATTTTACTGGTGCGGACATCAATCATACACCAGTGTCACAGCTGTAATCAGATAAGAAATGTAGCATCAGAAATATGTTCTATGTTCTATATCCAAATTAAACATTACAATTTTAACTAGAAGAAAGAAATGAAGGCTATTGCTGAAAGCTTGAAATGTAGTACCATCTGACAGCCTATTTTGTCTATGAAAGTTTGACTTGTTAATCTTACCCACTTATTGTTTTATTGTTTTAGCTAATTTTACTGTTTGTTAAATACAGTGTTTCACGTAGTATTTCAGTGTTGTTAATTTTATCTAGAATGGCTTGAAAATTGTCTGTGTGGATAACTTCTCGCTCTACCAGGTCAACAAACCAAAATCAGTAAAGAAATAATTTGTACATTGTTCCTACATTTTTGTCTGTACTATAAATACAAAATGCATTATATATGAATCCATGACTTAAACCTGTGCAAACTGCCTCTTCCGATGAAGGAAAGAGCTTTAAAATGGCAGCTAATCAAAACCAAATTAACGGAGACAAAAGGAGTAAGTATCTTATTGCCCACCCTCCACAATACTAAAAACCCAAGAAATATAAATTTTGTTATTTTTGTTGAAGTAAATGGATCTTGTCTGCATACTTTTTGGAAAATGTTAAGTCATTTTGTGAATGTTTTACTTTTGGTCAGTCTGTCTGTTCTGTACTATGAAAGGACAAAATTAAAAAAAAAATGGTTAAATAGTAATGTTGATTTTTGAATGAGTGAATGGCCTAGCCCAGGAATACCACAGGTTTTCTTAGGACCTGCTGCCTGTAATATTTCCCCAAACTGTTTGAAAGTAAGGCCTGCTGTATATTGAGGAACATATTATTGGTCACAAGTTCTTTTGTCCCTTTAACTAGAATAGTTCCCATTAGTTCCTCACCATTATTTCATTATTATAACATACATGACAAACAAGCCAAGGCCAATCCTTTACTTCCTATATTTGCACAGAGCATTAATTCATTCTATATTTAGCATATAGTGTTTGGATATCATTTTAAATTATACAAATAGCAACTTGGGGCATCAGAGAAATGCAGGTGACCTACAACACGAGTCAGGTGTCTGCATTGTAAGATATTATGTTACCTGTAGTTCATAAAATGCTATAAAAACTCTTACATTTATATATATATATATATATATATATATATATATTACAAAGTCTAAGCAGACCCTGTGCTCAGGACTTCCATAAAACACAGGTTTAGTCACTCTTGCTGTACTTAAAACATCAGCTTCCCACGGTGCTTTTTCAAAACTTTTATGGCTTAATATATCTGTACATTCACTAACTCAGGGTTACTTTCTTCATCAATGTGCCTTGAAGTGGAAGGTGCAGCTTCCTCCTTCAAATATCACTGGCACTGCATCTCCTGTATCTTTCCCTGCTAAGGGTAGTTCTAATTAAACCATCACCTTCTGCATTACAGTCTTTGCTGCCATTGCATGTTTCATGTGTGCCTTACTTCATTCTTGCTTTACAGAAGGCTGCTACTGACAGTTTACCTTTATTTGAATTTTGACACTAGTAAAAAAGGCGCAAACCTCTGCATTCCCCCACTTAGCTTATCATTTTGTTCAGAACATCTATACTTAGATGCCTTACTTGTTTTTGTCTTGATTTCCCTGCAAGTGCATATTGTAAGATTCTTTGCTGACTTTTGAGTCGTATCGATTCTTACTTCAGAATTTCATTTCACCTTTAGTTCATATATTGACATGTCTTAGAATTTGGAGGGTGTGTGGCTCTATTACTGAGACATATTTATAACAAACATATACAGAAAACATGCTTTCACTGACTTCCTGAACGGAGAATAAAATTGTAAAATCTGTGCTGATCATAAAATAGAAATCAGTGGCTGGCAGGGGAGCCCAGCACTGCTTTGTAATGTTCTGTCAGATGACATATAAAGGGTATATGATATTGGCTGACTTCCCTGCCTCCTCAAGGACTTAGTAACATGGTATTGTGCTTCCACAGTTAATTTAACAATTTATAATACACGATTACTAGGAGATAAACTAGGGTGGACAAAGATAGGGTGACAGCTGCCTTTCCAGTTCCAAGAGCCATGATGGCATGATGGCCCCACAGTCTCTTAACCAGGTCAGTACTGACTGTGACCTTCTGATGGCGCATGTAGGAACAAATGACTCTGGACACTCAACCAAGAAAGACATGCAGAAAGACATGATGGAACTCACTGAACATGTTTCAAATGCAGGTATGACTGGCCATGAGTGGAATCCTGCTCACATCCAGATTGATGCCCAGGTACAAAGAGAAGATAATTAATTGGCTAAGTACCTGGTATCATTCATTCTAGGGGAATCTAGTATGTGTCATCTTAGGACCAGATGACTGACAACTCAACTTGCTTCATCAAGGATAACCTGCACCTTATTTTCCATGACTTTCACATTCTGGCCAAAGTACTTCTTACCTTATTTTAGGCAAAACTCCACTCTTTAGATATTCCAACATAACACAAAGGTTTGCAGTAAATTCCTATCCAGGTCACATCAGGGTTACTGTGCTCAATATAAGAAGTCTTCACATAAAAAATTGGCACATTCCAAGTCGGACTTTCCTGGTTAACAAATGTTAAATAAAATAAAATAAACAAATAAATTATTGGATCTCAAAGCTTTCCTTCAGCTTGTACACATCCATATCTATGTTGTAGCCAAAAACCAGTTTCAGTGTAAGGATAGCACTCCCTCTTTACCAAGTTTCAGTACCTATCTCTCATCCTAATCCTGCTGCAAACTCTGTGGAAGTATCAGTGGTTGCCAAAGACCACATTATCTCTAGACAGATTCCCAGTGACCCACAAACAGAACTTACTGAACTTCAAATTAACCTAAACAAGACAAAATATGAAATCATCACTGCTGCTACAGGTAATCTTCCATATCCCTGGTGGACCACAAAAGATTTCTAAATGACCTTTTTGAACTGTGTTCATAAATATAAGTACCTTTAAATGAGGATTTGTTGATTTCCTTGTTGACCTATGCTACAAAGGTCTGATATGCCCAAAGAATTCTAGACTTTATAATGTCCAAGTCTCTATTACTACCACTAGGGAGTTGTGTTCTCCCTAACATCAAACCTGTCTGCGTTACTCATGTGGTATCTTAATTTCTGGTAAAGTCCAGTCATGAGTCTGTAATCTCATTTTGGGCATAAAGAACATCTCTATATTCAATGTCATAGGAAAAGCAAAGCAATTTGAACTGTATGATGACCTGAAAGTTTCCATACAGCATCAGCTGTTATGCCAGTGAAATTTACTTTCACCTAAAAAGTATCATAAACCAAGTGGTCCCACTCAGAATCAAATACATTGGAAATGTAAAAATAAACCACCTTGGTAGAATGCTGAAGTCCTACAATGAAGCAATGATATCATAGTAAAATTGTATGAAAAAGATTATCACAGATCTGAAAGTCACCATAAAGAAGATCAAAGATGAATAGAAATTAAAATTAGAATCTAAAGCCAAGGTTAATCATAAATCCTTCTTTAACTCCATTAGTCGATTAACCAATAACACTGAGCAATGTCCTGCATTAATTCAGAATGATATTAAGCATTGCAATTTAGTGCCAACTTCACACCAGAAAATGTCAACAAAGTTTCTGCCTGTTCTAGAGCACCTTCCTCCTCTCAAATTATTATGAAGCATATCCTAGCTGTAATATTTAAAGCAAAAAAAAATGCCACCTCTGTGGGCCCTAGCAATGTTCCTGGTTGTTTAATTAACAGTGCAAACATATTCTCTTTGAAACCTTACTAAAACTGCTCAGCTTAAGCTTGGCCAAAGGGTATATTCTTAAGGTATTGTAAATCGCTGTTGTTATGCCCCTCCAAAAAAGAAGGTCCACCTCTACTCCTAAGAGCTTTGGACCCATAGATCCATCAGCCTGTCAAGCTTAATTTGCAAAACATTGAAAAATAGTATATCTGATTTCATAACCTCTAATATAAAAATCATATTGCTTGCTTACTTGTTTTATTTATTCATTCATTTATTTATTCATATTCTTATTTCAATTTGTAATACATGGTAAAGCAGTGATCTTATTGGAATATTTTCAGGTTCAGCCCAAGTGAACAACAACAGCAAATTAAAGTAATTGAGTAAATATAATAAAATGTATAATAAATATAGTAATTTAATATAGTAGTTGAACAAGCATGCCAAACAGTAGATAATGTATATGTACAATCTAAGAAAAAGCAGACGTAAAAAAAAAGAAAAGAAAGCAATTGAATAAAAAACATTTAAAAGAGTACATTAACATACGTCTGAGAAGTGGATACCATACTCTGGATAATTGTTAAAGAATGAGCACATAAAATCAATTAAGTATTAAGGTGTGAACACCAGAGCTATGGGGACATTTTCATTATGTATTCAATAAACAATGGAAATATGTGATAAAAGAGAAGATCTGCAGGTTGTTACTGTACTGGAAACTTTTTCCCCAGGACTCTGTAAAAGAGGTATGTACCTAGTTGGCTTTCATATTAATCAAATGTCAATAAATAAATAAAGCAAGTGCTGTATAATTGGAAAGGGAGGTGGATTTGCCAAAGGGAAATCATGTCTATTTAACTTACTAAACTTCTTTGAGGTGGTCATTGAAGCTGGAGATAGCAATTATGCAGGTCATATTTGCCTAGATCTAGTCACAGACTTTGATGCTGTTCATAATGCTGGAACTGTAAACAAGCTTAGAGACCTAAATGGTAGCCCGGTATGTTGTAACATAGATAGCAAACTGGCTGAGAAATGGAACACACAGAGTTAAAGTGTCAGGTGCCACCACAGAAAAAAAGGTGACTATTAATGCTCCTCAAGGCTCAGTACTAGAACTCTGGCATAGAAATCTCACCTCTCCAAATCACTTATCCAGCTATATAATAAAATAAATCTGCCAATGACTGCAGGTTAGGTGTGGTAACTCATTCAGTATCTAATACTGTATTGCTACTGAAAGGACCAAACTATGTGAATCAGCAGTGTATGAGAAATTGGCTTAAATGTAATGCAAAGAACAGTAGAATTTCATAGGTTCATAGCTTCATAGGTAGGTACTAGGCTATTGGCCCTAGGGCCTATATAAGCCTAGACAAATGGTACTCTGGCTTTTGCCACCCAAGAAAATTATTTTCCTGTGCCCCTGTCAAGCAGAGCCACAGACATGATCCCCATGGTGAATTTCCTATCTCCCATCCAATCATCAAGATTTTTCTTGAGTGCTAATGAGGAGCTTTGTTTGATATAGATATGTAGTTTGTTCCAGAGTATGGGAAGTCTCTGGGACAGGAATCTATCCCTCCAGCATGTTCTGTTTATTGTGGTAACAAGGTTTAGGTCCCTAGAGCATGTAGCTCGGAGGGTTTGGGATTTCTTTACGTGGAGCATGTCCAACAGCTCTGGGTTTGATATAGTTTTGTATGTTAGGCAGAGGTCGCCTCTGAGTAGGCAATATGCGACAGAGTAAAGCTGGAGTTTTTTGAGACGGTCTGCATAGGGCATCTGTTTGAGGCTGGTAATCCTCTTTGTGAGGTATTTCTGTGGCCTTTCCAGTTGTAGATGTCTTGCGAGGTGCATACCAAAAGGGGAGTTGTACTCTATAATGGGTCTAATGAGTGATGAGTAGAGGGGAACAATGACCTGTTTTTTCCTGGATGAGAAACCTTTTGTGATGAGGTGTGCCACGTAGAAGGATTTCCTGACTACTGTGGCAATGTGATTATCATAGGAGAGACTACTGTCCACCTGTGTCCCAAGGTTTCTTATCACACTTTTAATGTTAAGTAGACTACCACCTATGTGGTAGTTCATGGGTACAGAGTTTTTACCAAAAGGGATGACAATGCACTTTTTTGCATTGAGCTTGAGGCCATGGCTTTGACACCAGGCATCTGTCTCAGTGAGACCCTTTTGTAGGATGTCCACATCATTAGGAGTTTTGATTATGGCTCCTAGTTTGCAGTCATCTGTGAACTTTGTTAGCCAAAGGCCTTCTGTGTTAGCCTGTACTTCAGAAAAGTAGATACCAAACTGGAGAGGAACTAGGACTGAACCCTGTGGTACTCCACTTGTCACTGGTCTGAAGTTGGATTTAGATTCTGCTACTTTCACAGTGTGGGTTCTGTCAGTGAGCCAGTTGGCAACCCATCTTGTGACATAGGGATTTATACCTAGTTTAGTGAGTTTGTCTATAATTCCAGCATGGGGGATGGTGTCAAAAGCCTTGACGAGATCTAGATAGGCTCTGTGAACCACCTTACCCTCATCTACGGCTTTGGTGACCACTTCAAAGAAGTCTATCAGGTTCAGGAGACATGATCTGCCTTTTACAAACCCGAACTGGGTTGGGTCCAGAGTTTGGAGATTACCAATGTCATTGTTTATAAGTTCCATGATGATATGCCCCATAGCCTTGCAGACCAAGCTCATCAGGCTAATGGGGCAGTAGTTCCCGGGGTCCGTGGTGGCTACCCCTTTGTGGAGTGAGATAACCATTGCTGTGCACCATTCAGTGGGCACAAAGTCTGAGGTGAGACTATGACTGAACATGGTACTTAGTTGGGGTTCCAGTTCGTTCTGTAGTTCATGTAGCACACAGCCTGGGATGTTGTCAGGTCCCATGGATGCTGTGTTCTTGGCTTTGGAGAGTGTGTT
The DNA here is from genome assembly GCF_019279795.1 of Protopterus annectens. Classification (NCBI taxonomy): domain Eukaryota; kingdom Metazoa; phylum Chordata; order Ceratodontiformes; family Protopteridae; genus Protopterus; species Protopterus annectens. Next base: position 906,011,279 of record NC_056729.1, read on the forward strand.
TTTTACCTGTGCAGCCGTGATTACAGGTACTTTGCATTCTTCCGATATAGAGATGGGCCCTTTAGGGGATGAGAGAGGGGTAAAGTTAGCACTGAACCTACCTGCCAGGATGTTGGCAATATCATCTTTTGCAAACATGTTTTGTCAGCAGTTTAGAGTAGACAGCACCCTATATATGGCTATCATAGCTCTCGGCACTTTCTTAGACTACTTTCTGTCTTTTGAACACCCTTTAGCAACAGTGGTTAGTTAATGATTCTGTACAGTCCAATTAATAACTAAAGTTGTTTCATCCAGGTCAAAAAAGGTTATCGTTTCCCTGTACTCTTCCCTGATCATTCCAATTATAGAATGTAATGCCTCTATTAGTATGTATCTATCCATTCATGCCACATAGATAGAAAGACCCCAAAGACTCATAAACGAAAAGACTAGAGACCCTTGTTTTCCAAGACAGGCTTGAAGCTCTGTCCCTATACTCTGTCTGTTGTACATTCTTGTGTGGAGATTTATGTCTAGCAGTCTGTATGTTCAGGACCCAGTTCTCCTTGGTCTCCTATACCACCACAAAATGAATGGCTCCATTTCTATCAGCAAGTAAATAAATAAATAAATAAGACATACTGAGGGACAGATTTATTACTTCCTGCATGCCCCATCTCAGGAATAGTCTTCTGTTACATTAAAACACTGTGACAGCCTTTTTTTAAGACAGACTTTGATAACTGGTGATTCATCCTAGAACTGACTTATTTTGCCCCCGTGGAGGTAGTAGGTGCTCTATGAGGGTGGGTATTGAAAGCTGATTATGGTCCATAAACTGACTCTGCCATATAAACTTTATAAATTTAAGAATCTATGAAGCATTTCCCTGAATATTCCTTAAAGAAAACACACTGTTGACTTAAATGCTGCTTATGTTAGCCTAAAACCTTACTCAAAAGCAATATTTTATGTGCTGAATTTCTATGCCATCACTTTCAGTTCAAGTTGCCTGTGCATAATGGATGTCACCGAACCTTTTTTATGGTGGTATTTTCTGTGACCAAAGAACTTCTGTAATGACCACAAGTGATTTTTAGTGGCCTAAGCAACTAATGTTTATACAGTTTGGAGTAACTACTCACTCTCTGTTTAGAACACGTTCAGAGATACACCATATAACAAAGAGGAGTGAGATGCATTAACAAAACATAACACTGCCTGGAAATTCATGACTTAACACTGGGTTCATAATCACTTCCATTAGGCATAAGGATTTATGTTGCTTCTCAAACTGTTTCTCCAGAAAGGCAAATCTAGAAAGGTTAGTAGGAAAAATTAGGGTAAGTTGCCTTACTGCCTAATTCATGATAGGCCCATGTCCACTGCCCCATGGCTTGCCAGCCACTTTGCAAAACTCAGTCGATAACTATAGTAGTCTGTTTCCACCAAGGACATGGAAAATGGAAAAGTGGGTAAAAGTTACACAGAGGAAGCTGGTGCCTAATGCTGACTGATTATCTGTCTACAGAAGAATGTAGAATTTGGGATTTCGGAGAAAAAAATTATATATATGCACGTGTACATGTAGATGTACTGTTATGATGTTGTGATGTACATGTGTGACATATGCTGGCAACTAATCTTATGTCATTTGACTTTTACACTAATTTGTTTAGATGCTAGTAGTAAAAATGTATTTGCAAAAGTTGCTTATGTTAAAAATGCTGCAACAGAATCTTAACAGAGTTCTGAATGGGTATTGTGCCAGAGCCAGGTGACTAGATGTGATGTCATTCAATAACCACCTAAAGGATGAACTCTGGCAGCAGCAGTTTGTTTTGTTTTCTTTGGAACCTAATATAAAAGATCTATGCCATTTATCACAGTTGTTAGTTGTTAGTTGTACAGGTCAGTCATTGTGTTGTATCTCATCTTGCCTTGAGGAAGTGAGCAACTCAGCAGATTGTTGTGCCTTGTGATACTAAGTGATTTAACTAGGGACGGTTTCTGTTTAGTTCAGATATGAATAATACAGTGAGATTAGTTTAGTGTTATTTTTTTCTGCATCTGTGAGATTCTATCCAACTGTGTTATTTTTATATTTCCTGTGACTGAAACCTCTGTTGTTTATTGTAACTAAATATTAAGTATTCTCAAGTTCTCTGTTTTATTATCCATGATTAAAAAAATGTTATACATTTTCATTGTGGCTGGTCATTTAGAAAATACTTTTAACATCTTGTGCTTATTTTAGTGACACTGTGGTCACTCCAAAAAGCCTTACTGCTTCAGTCACTCTACCATTTATATCAATATTAATTTGACACAGTATAATTGGTTACCCTTTGTTAGAGCTTTAGAGTGTTTGACCTGTGGCAGCAATCTACTTTATAGTCTAGAGTAGTCCGGAGAGAGAGGACACAGCCAGTGAGTCTGTGCCAGCTTTTCCCACATGTGTTTGTGTGAAAAATCAGATATTTAATTGTGTGTGTCAGATACTTGGAACTAGGACACAGTGCTCCATTGTGGGTCTTGTTTGTGATCTGGAGAAACAGAGAGTCCAGTTTCAGTGGAGGGTGTTTTCCTGGTGTGCTCTTGGGGGAAATTGTGTTTGATTTTTGAGAGCTGCATTTGCAATACTGTGTAAATCAATTCCTGTTTTTAGTGGCCGCCTCTCACAGGTGTCAGTGGTGAGGATTGGGCCTCTGATTACTTGCTCAGGGTAAAGAGGGGCTGTCGCAACTGTATTATCCTTACACCTTCTCACTCTTTTACATAAACACTGAGAAGCAATAAAACAGATATTCAGTTATTTGTTTATTTAATGCTTAATTTACAAATAAAAACACATTCACACTGGAAAATGAAGACTGAAAAACAATCCATTTTGCTCTGAGGAGAAAAGAAAATTTTGTGAAAGAGATTTTATGCATTCAAGAGTCACAACCTCTGTTTATATATTGTCAACTTCTTTAACATATGATTGTTCATAATGTGAAAGAAAAAAATGATACATCCTCTAGAAGTGAGGCTAATAATTATTTGGAATTAATGAAGATATTCCTGTGCAAAAATCAAATACGTAATAAGTTACTCAAAACTGTAATGTGTGACAGTTGTCAGGTTCAACCCAGGGAAACAGGTGAGGTTTTGGTATATCTTTTTATGGTCTGCAGTCCTTCCTACAGCAAACAGACCTTCCAAGGTTCGAATAACTTTTCATTTATATATAGATTAATAAGTAAATGCATCACTGACATTGCATAAGCGTTATCTTACAGGGAAGATACACAAATCCTAAGAGCATGTGTTAAGGATTTAAGTTCTGAATCATGAAAATAAAGCTGCACTTCATATCCAGAAAAGAAAATGCAGTAACAAACCACTTTCATATCACTCTCCCAAAGCAACAATGTCATCTTCAATCCACCTAATAAAAAAGCAAACAATCAAAACAAATAACAAAGAAGAACATGCTGTTAAGGATCTCCTGTGTGTAACATAGAAAGAGAAAACCACATAACTATGATGGCAGAAACAGATTGAGCTTATCTTCTTGGAGTTTAATTTGCCTAAAGCATGGCTCATTCTACCCTTAACTGGTTTACATCCATTGTGTATACAGCTTACTTAGGGGACTCAGGATTGCCTGTTGTCACATTACTATTGATAGCTCAGGGAAGATATCCATATACATAAGTACAACTGTACTGACCTCTTAATGGAGAGGCCCTACTATCCATTTCAGACCTACTGTAGTGGTCTGGGAGGAGTAAGAGTCCTCCAGTGGCTGCCAAGAGAGAGAAAAACTGGCAACAAGAGACTGTTTAAGGAGTACCTCAAGACCATTAGACAATAATAGGATGACACAGAAACATAACAAGGAAGTCAGTCAGCTGCTTCTAGATGTGCAAACCTCTTTTGGTACTGTTAGCAAGAGACACCAGATGTTATCTGCCCATAAGCCCTGTGATCTAATGAAAAGCACAGCTGGCAAAGGGCACGCTTTCCAAAACAAAAGGGAAATAATTGAGAACATTATAGTATAATGTGTTTTAAGCATTATCATCCAGAGCAAAGGCAGAGGATGAGGAAAAACAGCAAAAAGTTTTTTCATATCCATTTAGAACTTTCAGAACTGCAGTCATTAGCTGTAACTGTCAGTAAAAGATGAGAGAGATTACAGAATGTACTGAGACTCAGACTTTTTGTTGTCCTTTTTATACATCATCTGTGAGTTTCCACTTGTTTTTAACCCATATATCAGGGCATCAAAGGCCTCATTTAAGCAGTAAATCTGCTGCATCTGTTTCTGATATTTTGCAGCAAAATTGTCTCTCTTCTTCCTTCAAAGGATCTGCTCACAACCTTCCAGTCTAATGTATACCTGAATGACAGTATAATTTCCTATTTTCTGACATTTGTTTTGAAGACAGACCATTTTCAAGTTCTTCTCAGCTCCAGAGGGGGTTCATAAATTGGTTCCTGGGGACAACTTTTCCTACTTAGGTACAGTTGTAATTTGCACTTCATAATTTTCATCTCGGCATGTGGGGGCAGAATAATTAGCCTCAACAAGGCAAGCCACATCGTAATTAATTCTAAGGCAAGAAAGAACTAGTTCTGAGGTTTAACAGGGAAAGCAAAAGTGTAAATGTGATGACAGGTGGGGAACAATATATCAGGATATCTTAAATCCCTCCTGCATATTCACACAACTGAGTGCAAGGCATAAGCTTTTTCCTGCGACTTCACTCTGTGTCACGTTGAGACATCATTCTCTGTAGCATCTAAATTACTTTCAAGTGAGTCCATAATGCCACATTTGACTTCACTTAATATTAAAAAATGAAATGACAAGAGGCAGTCAGCTGTTGAAGAATTAAGAGATAATTAGTAAATTCCAAAAACACCTGTTCTGTGCATTTTGCATAGGGATGCAATAACAGAACCGAACGGTATTCTCAAGTGTAGAAATAAGTAGCATTTATTTAACTCCAATGTTGTATGTTGCCCATGGATACTCCTTTGAGTGCATTCTTTCACCTAACTTTCTTACATTGTAAATAAATGCATAAACAAACATTTCAAGCAGTGTACAAAATGAGGCTTTTTTCAGTTTCAAACACAGCATAAAGACATTCTGATGTCTGCTTTCCTGCAATCAGATAAGGCAAGACTCAGTGGCTAGACTAGGCAGGAACTGTCTTTGAATCAAATTCGACATCATAAGATCACTTCATGCACTAAAAAGATGAAAATGGTCTCCTGTTAGAATGACAGTTTTATCTTTAGGTACTGAAGTTAAACCCAATAACATTTACAGTTTACCCCCCCCCCCCAGCTCTTACAACTGTAGACAGTCTGTTACTGCAAAAATGGACTAGTTGTTACATGCTTTTGGTCATTTAATTTTCTATTTTTAGATGTAAACTAATGTTAAAGAGCATTGCATATCTATATAAGCATTAATTCAAGTTACATGCATGTATGTTATCACCATGGCTAACACTGCTAATGCTTCTAGCAGGTCTAGCTATGTATTATAGTCATAAGGTCACCTCACAATAATTAAATCCCTTAAAATTTATAAACATCTGTGCAATATTATTTACATATTTATTTGAGGTTGGATTGCCAGAATTCAGAGCATGTCTCGTAGTGTGTTTCATGTCCCATTTTTTTGAGAAGACTGTTGTCCTAATCTGAAAAGTAAAATGTGCTAAGGGTAACCACACAGTGTTTGTGTGCGTGTGCGCATGTGTGCGTGTGTGTGTGTGATATGTGTGTGTTGTGCCTGTCTTTTCAGGGGTGGGGTTTTCCACTTTGCTCACTAGTTAAATACTTCAGTAAATATAACAAATTATCTCACACTAAAACAAAATTTTTTACATACTAAAAATGTCCATTCGTATGTCATGGCTTCACTAAACAGTATGTCAAAATAATAAAACAACCCACTGTTTATCAAAGCATGATTTGTAAAACAATGGCTGCAAATCCCTAAATAAAAGAGAAATGAAATGCAAACCAGCTCTGAGAGCTAGCTGTGGTTTTTAGGGATTAGGGAAAGCAGGCCACTTTCATTTGGAACTCAAATGCCCAAGTTAACACTAACACATCTGAGTTCTGAAGGTTTAAAAAAGGCAGCGATATCATCAGTATTCAGAAAAGAAACTTGGCCATTAGAAATGCAGACAGAATGATTCACGTAAATAATATTGAAATTAATCACGGCCAGGAGCCAGAAGAAGTAAAATGCCTGCTACAATGCATACGCAATGGCTGTTGTGTATGCTGAAGTGCAGTTTCAGAAACTGCAGTGTGTGTGTGTGTGTGTGTGTGTGTGTGTGTGTGTGTGTGTGTGTGTGTGTGTGTGTGTGTGTGTGTGTGTGTGTGTGTGTCTGTGTGTGTGTGTGTGTGTGTGTGTGTGTGTGTGTGTGTGTGTGTGTGTGTGTGTGTGTGTGTGTGTGTGTGTGTGTGTGTGTGTGTGTGTGTGTGTGTCTGTGTATGTGTGTCTGTGTGTGTGTGTGTGTGTGTGTGTGTGTGTGTGTATGTGTGTGTGTGTGCATGTGTGTGTCTGTGCATGTGTGTGTCATGTGTGTGTGTGCATGTGTGTGTGTGTATGCATGTCTCTGTGTGTGTGTGTGTGTGTGTGTGTGTGTGTGTGTGTGTGTGTGTGTGTGTGTGTGTGTGTGTGTGTGTGTCTGTGTGTGTGTGTGTGTGCGTGTGTGTGTGTGTGTGTGTGTGTGTGTGTGTGTGTGTGTGTGTGTGTGTGTGTGTGTGTGTGTGTGTGTGTGTGTGTGTGTGTGTGTGTGTGTGTGTGTGTGTGTGTGTGTGTGTGTGTGTGTGTGTGTGTGTATGTATGTGCGTGTCTGTGTGTGTGTGTGCTCGCACGTGTGTGTTTTGTTTGTGTATATGCAGTAATAGTCTGTTCTTATAAGTAAAATTAGACGATGAGTTATACTTTGCAGGATAGGAATGCAAGAGATGTCTCATCTCATCTACAAGGATGTCCCATGAGATGAGACAGCCACAGTAAACTATAAAGCCAGGAAGAAATATACAATAACAAAGGGTGTACAGGTGTGTAGCATAGTTGAGAATGGTCAACAGTACTACACATGTGTAAGCAACAGACAGATACAAAATAAAATGCAGATAGGTTTGTCAAAGGATGTTATCCCCAAGAATACATAAACATCAACCAGAAATAATAAAAAGCAGTATAGAAAACAGATACAACTACTATTCAAAGATATGACATTAATCTGAAGTTTCTGCACACTGGTAATCACAAACACTTGTGTATGTATAAGTCATATGTAATAAATCATGGCAAACTTCAAAACACACAAGCATAACGGGTATCACACAATGACAGATATATTTTTCTTCCAAATTAATTTTAATTTTTTTTACCTTGATGTCAGTCTCCTTCTTGTACGAGACTCATTTTAAAGATTTATTATCCAGTATCTTGTGTTTATGCAAACAATAATATGAAAATTGAATTTATTTATTTTTCTGCTGTGATTATGACATACAAATCATTTATAAGCTAGCTCCTCAATAGTGTTTTTAAAATTGGTTTTGTGGCACTTATCCATTTGTATGTTTTCAGTAATCAGAGTATGACATAGATACACCTCAGAACTTTTTTATTTATTTTATTTATCTTGCAGGCAGTTGAATTGAACCGCTGTTCTCCTTTTTCAGTCACAGATGATAAATGTGTTACAGTACATACAGAGAAGAAGGAATAATGCTAGTAGTCATTACCTTTAGAATAACTAGGGTGACAGTATAAAACACCATTCTTCATGCCTTTCAACCTATTAGCACAAACATGTGGACGAAGCCAAATATAATGGAGGGACAAAGGACCAAAATCAGGGACAGATTTTAAATATTGCTCTTATAAACTTAGAAAATTGTTAGAATAACATGGTTTGCATTGTCATGTATTTTCTGAAGGATATTCGGACAGAAATTCACATCTGTCATTATTTAGTGACTGCTGTTCTCAATAATTTGCCTAAAAATCACACATTTTATTAGGAACATACCTAAAAATATGAGTAAAAATCTGGACTTTCTGCTGAAATCTGTGCAGTTGAGAGGTTTGGCACCTCACAGAGTCTACTAAAATGAAGTACCTAATTAGCTCACAGAATTACGGTGTCAGTTGTAATTACATGATTGCATCCATGTAACTACACATTGTGTGATCTTAATGTAAATCAGTGTCACCATAAACACTGATGAATTATGCAGTTCTCTAATGCTGGTTGGGAGGGAGTTCTAGAGTATGGGATCCAGAACAAAAATTGCCTTAGATGTGTAAGTTTTTTGTGGCTTAAAATAACCAGAGATAATAAAGTAGTTTTTTTTTTTTTAAGGATCTGCAGATCAGCATACTAGGTAAACATTTTTCATAGATATACAGATTGACACTAGGCAATCACTGGGACAGTTATGTACCCTAATATGAACTGATGGCTGTCTGCATTTGAGGAAAGTGATGTTGCTGTCTTCTAGGATAATCAGTAATGAAGCCTCAAGTTTCGTTTAGCCTAAGCATATTGTTAGAAAAGGTAATAGCTACAATCAGTAACGCATATTTTACAGATTAGGTTAAGTAGTCCTTTACCTAGTGCCTACCTTGCATGATTAGTTAGCACATGTTTCTAGCATGACAACGTGTGTCCTATGCACAGTTCATGGGCATAAGCTAGGAAATTCAAACATGGTTTTAACCAAAATCCTGTATACTTAAAACTCTGTACAGATTAGACACTGCTTACAACTGTTTCAGGAAACTGCCACTCTTCATTTTTGTATATTAAAACATATTGTACTGCCAAATAGCTTAGCCTTACTTTTACTCAAATTAACCTGAAGGCCCAACACCTTTAGACCAAGGTAGAGAGAGCTGTTTGAAATACTCACTAAGCTTTGCAGAAATTAACATCCAAGACAGAAATGAACAACTCACCAATGTACAAGATATTATTTATGTGAGATCTCCAGTGTTGGAGAACTGAGGGAAAACAGCAAAAAGTAGCAATAATTGTACAGATCCATGAAGTACACATTTCTTCAGAGCAAGCAGTTGCAGTCGCTTTTGCTCAGTGTCTGGAATCTGTAAAAGAATTAGTTATAAACCACAGTAATGATAAGGTGTTTAAGCCACACAGCTAAGCACATAATCCCAAGTAACCTGTGGATTCAGCAGCTCTGGAAAGGTCTACAAAGACTTTATCACTGAGTTCCCCATCACCTACTCAGTTGGAAATAGAACTAGTGAGTAAGAGGAGAGCTGTGGTATGAATGTGCTTCTTTTTTAGAACTACTGGTCATCACTTGAAACACAACAGTCTGTTACAGGGGACTTCAGCTGCATTTCTACTGCCTTTTGTAGAAGTTGCACTAGTGCATATAGCAGCAAGACTGACTGGTAGGACTCAATCTTAAATTTCAGTCCACATCTAGACAGGGGAGTGATATTTCAAAGTCAAAGAGAACTTTATTGTCAATCAGATATACACAGCAGTGCAAGCTGAATGAAATGACATTGCTATGTTCTCCATGCAAGACATAGCAATAAACACATAGTTTGAATGACAGTAAGACTAATACACATACAGTAATAATTAAAATATTAAAACAATAAATTACCACAACTGGCCAGGAAGACATTAGACAATATTATACTAGTAGGTATTGCAAGACTATGACTTCACATTGTGACTCCTTAGAATATTGCACTTCAGCAGTTGTAGTATGATATATTCTGATGTTCATATTGCACATGTATAGAGTTGTGACTCACTCCTGACTATTGCACTTTCAGGAAGTAATAGCATAACAAATCAGGCTAACTGTACCAGTTATTGAAGCAATTTGCCATAGTGATTACTATAGCTAATACTTAGTAGCAAGTGGCATATTGATCTGATTATTCGCTGTCATGCCTGGCATTCCAGTTCAACAGCCTTATGGGTAGAGGGAAGAAGCTCCTATTGAGTCTAGATGTTTTGCAGTTTAAGCTATGATACCGCCTGCTCAAGGAAAGACGGAAGTACATGCCATGGGCAGGGTGAGTGGGATCATCCCTTATCTTCCTAGCCCTTCCCACACACCAAATCTCATGCACATGGGAGCAAGGAACCAATGACTTTTTCCGCTGTCCTCACTACCCTCATGAGAGCCTTGTGATCAGATGCTTTTGCAGTTACCATACCAAACTAGGATGTTTTTTGAGAGGATGCCCTCAATGGTCCATGTGTTGAAGGCTTTGAGGATGGACTGAGACAGGTTTGCCTTCTTCAGTTTCTGTAGGAAGTGCAGAGATTGTTGTGCATTCTTCACTGTGTGGCTAATTTGAGTCAATCAGGATAGGTCATCTGAGATGTGCACCCCCAGGAACTTGGTGTTTTTGACTCTTTCCTACTGCCACCCCCTTAAATTCCAGTGGTTGATATATCTCCTAAGTCCTCCTGAAGTCCACTATTAATTCTTTGTGCTGCTCTATCTTATGGGTTTTAATTGTTAAACAAAGACTTAATACATAAAATTATAAAACAAACAAAATTCACTATTGTAGTAAATGTTATATACCGTTACTGAAAGTTTGTGCTGTGCCGCAGTGGTGCAGCGGTAGCGTTGTCGCCTCACAGCAAGAGGTTCTCCCGTTCGATTCTCTGCTGGAGCGCCTTCTGTGTGGAGTCTGCTTGTCCTCCCCGCGGTCAAGTGGCGTTCAAAAGACATGCGTGAATGGGCGTGCCTTCGTTGAAGGCTGGGCATCGAGCTGGCACCTCGGCACCGTAAAAATCTAGTGCCAATCATTAGCGGACCGGAGTTCCGCTGTGGCGACCTCTAACTGGGAAAAGTCGAAAGAAGAAGAACAACAACAACTGAAAGTTTGTGCTGCAAAAAAATGTAATTTTGGAGTACTGTTTATGAAAACTGCACATAAACATATTCAATGTTATAAAAACTGAATAGACTTTTAAACAAAACAAGTTGCTCAAAAGTCCAGACACAGTTTAAAATTTTTTGTGATGGGGAAAAACACTCTTTATATCCCGTACAGAAGAATGGATGCCATTGCACCCTATTACAATTATAATCTCTGCTGAGGTTGCCTCACCTTGAGGATAGGCAATGTTCTGCTTAGCAGAAACACAGTTCATTAACTGGATGTGTGGTTTGTTTGTTGGAAACAGAAAGTCACATAAAGCAACTACATGAAGCTGGCAGCACTGACTTCCAAGACACAATACATAGAATAAAGAAGACAATACCAGTTGTCCATTGAGCTGCGTCAATAACCACACTGTAAAGCTTTGCAACCCTTTATTCAATACAATTGAAAACATTAAAGATGCCACAGTATGTTCATTTATAATCATATCAGCAAACAGCCAGTAACCATTAAATATTGACACAACCGAGCTTGTTCTAACTAACCTTTAAAGGACTGGGTGTGTGTGCCAGGCTACCTCAAACCTGGTGATAGAGCCCTTTAAGTCTTGCCTTCCAACCTCAGATACCTCTCGATATAGCTACATATTAAGCTGAACCCAAACTGCACAGTGAGTTCAGGCCACTGAGCACCAACAGGGGGAGTTAAAAATGCAAGGCAGACACCTAAAAGACCCTGTCTATGGGGATGGGAATGAGAGGGCCTTTGAGCCACTGACAAAATTGATGAGAAGACTGTGCTGCTCGCCTTAAGAGTCAGGTGACTTAGGACACACCCCCTGACATACTGATAAGTTGTCCATGTCATTCTTTGAGGATATGTAGCTGAAAAGCTGTAACAGTATGTTTCAGTTCCATGTCCATTGTATACCACAGGTTTTATGAGTCCTTCTGGTGAATGAAAAATTAAAGCAAAGATGGGCAGCACATCATAATTCTCTGTGCTACCATGGATTATGCTCTGTCTGGTAGACCAGCAAGACCAAAGAAATGTTCATGAAATAAGTCTGAACTGACAGAGTCACCCTGGTTTTATAATGATTACATGACTGTCTAATCATGTTATTATATATGTATTTTGCTTATGAGTACTAATTTACTTTCTAAAACATTTTTATTCCTGTATCCCATTTTGTGTCTTTTCTCCTCTTTTAAGTGCTGTTGACAGACTAATGCATTATGTTTGATATTAGGAAAAAAAAAATATATATATATATATATATATATATATATATATATATATATATAATATATATATATGTATATATATATATATATATATATATATATATATATATATATATATATGGGTCTACCTGATAACACCGACACGCCAAAACACCGACAACGAAATAATGACAGGACAAAACTGAAAGTTCAAAATCACGAAACTTCACATGCCCGACAAACCACAATTCTGACAATCAACAAAACAAATAACTTTCCCGAAAAACACACACACAACACAAGAACACCAAAAACATTACAAACCTACACTAAACCTTACATACACAACTATATATGCACTAACCTTAACCCAAACCCTAACCCTTAAGTCTGTCACTATCACACACTTACCTTACCCGCATCCTAACCCTAACTCACTTAATCCGCCCTTAACCCTTAAGTCCATCACTATCGCACACTTACCTTACCCGCACCTTAACCCTAACTTACTTAACCCGCCCCTAAACCTAAAGTCTGTCACTATCGCACACTTAACGTCACCCACACCCTACCCTAATGTCCATCCCTATCGCACACTTACATTAACATGTCGGTGTTCTCAGCGTTGGGATTCTCAACTGTCGGTTTTCTCTGTTGTCGATCTTCCGGTGTCGGTTATCTCGTTGTCGTTCTTCTCAGCTTTCAGCATAATCAGGTAGACCCATATATATATATATATATATATATATATTACATATGTACATGATGTATATTTTGAATTATTAGAATGTAAAAGCATCGAAACTGAAATCATTGATGCTAGCATTCAGAATTTCAGCATATGGAACAACTTAAAATATCAAAACAAAACTGGGGTTTTGAAAGGAAACTCAACTTGGGGAAATTCGCTAGACTTAAAATGGCCCATAAGGTCAAGTAGCCTAGTAATTTCTCAAAGCTTTGTTAGTGCAATAGGTAGTGTGTCACTCTCATAATGTAAAAGTCATGAGTTCAATCCTCACACAGGGCAGTTTCAACTTTTATCCCCAAATCAAATGTGACAAGAGTCACTCTTTCCAGGGATCTCAGCCTAGCCTGTGACAAAAATGTTGGTGAGACAGATACATCTCCCAGAGATTGCCACTCCTCTGGAATGGGTCTATATTATAACATTGAAGTCTTACAACTTCGAATGTTATAATATCAAACCCAGTAGAGTGAAACACCAGAAAACCGAACAGTCAGAATAGCAAATTTTTTCCCAGGGAAAAAATGTGCTGTTCCGACAAACATACACACAACACAAGCACACCAAAATAAATAATCCACACACACACACTTCACAAAACCTTACACTAAACCATACATATACCACTAGCTATCCACTTACCTTAACCCAACCCTAACTCTAAGGTCCGTCACTATCGCACACTCACCTTACCCTCTCCCTAACTCACCTACCCCACCCTAACCCTCACACCCACACAATCGCACACTTACCTGACCTGCACCCTAACTCTAACTCACCTAACCCGCGTTCACACACTTACCTTAACCCAGTCCGTAACCTTCGCTCCACAGTCGAGGAAATAGCGAAGCTGCAGAAACGGCTCACCGAATACTTTCCCTAGGAAAGTATTCAGTGTTCTGCAGATTCGCTATTTCCAGCTTTCGCTCTACTGGTTTCGATATTATAACATTCAAAGTTGTAAGACTTTGATGTTATAATATAGACCCTCTCAAATAAGGTCCCACTTCATGTGAAGCAGAACTCTCCAATGACTCTATTTATGTGGAACCTTGACAGTTCGATGGGTGACTGTAAATTTACCCCTGGGGTGGCACCTTTTTCCCTTATGAAAATGAGTAGCTTGTGCTGATCACAGAATCACTCTGATAACAATGGCCTTCTATGATCAATTAGGGTACATGAGATTTATACATGGCTAGGCTTGTAAAGGCACTAGGCCATTATCCTAGCAACCACCTATGACAGTTTCCTTTTGTGATCAGAACACCAAAGTCCCAGAACACATTCATCTGAAATTCATCTAAATAGTATCACTGTTACAGAATTTTTTTTTTTAAGGTGAGGTACAGGATTAGGTTTAGGGAAGGGGTTAGCTCGTATTAGTAAGGTGTTGCTCTCTCCTTCTCCATCTTAATAATTCCTGCTAACCCTAGCAGTCTATGCATGCATGTGTGTGTAAATGTGTATTGTGTGTGTGTGTCTGCATGTTTTTGTGTCTGTGCTTGTGCATGTGTGTGTGTGTGTGTGTGTGTGTGTGTGTGTGTGTGTGTGTGTGTGTGTGTGTGTGTGTGTGTGTGTGTGTGTGTGTGTGCTGGAGAGTTTAGCCTCAATACTCTTGAAATGAGGTTATCTGCACAACATCTAACAAAAGGGGTCCAGCCATTTCAGAATAACTTGAAATGCATGCTTTCATCTCTTCTTCTCTCTAACTCACTTTCCTTTGATAACAAGTGAAGCTTAGGTTGCAGACTTTTTTATTGAATGCATTCTTCACTAGAACACAGTCTTTAAATCTGTAAAATGTAATGTAAAATCTTGCACCTTCAAACTAGGCTTCCTTACCACAGACGCATCAGACAATGCCTGGGGGGCACACCTGGATGACAAGTGCACTCAGGGCCACTGGAGCCGAAGTCAAATTCATCTGCACATCAACCAAAAAGAGATGCTAGCTGTGCAGCACGCTCTAACAGCTTTCAGATCCCTACTCTCAGGACCCCTGCTGATAAAAACAGACAACACCACAGTTGTGTGGTACATCAACAAGCTGGGGGGGAACCCACTCTTACCCACTCTGCAGTCTAGCCATGGCCCTGTGGAACACAGCCTAGGACATGCAGGTCCATCTGCAAGCTCAATTCCTGCCAGACAAACAAAATTCACTGGCAGACGACTTAAGCAGAAATGTCCTAGACCCACATGAGTGGCAATTAGAGCCCAGCACCTTCAGCCTTCTGATTCAGAAATGGGGGACCCCAGAGGTGGATCTCCTTGCCTCCCCCTGCAATCACCAGTGCAGCAAATTCTGCACCAAGACACCTCACAGCAGGGCCTGCAAAGTGGATGCCCTATGCTTCCAGTGGGTAAACCTCTCAATCTATGCACTTGCACCTCTGCCCCTTCTCTCAAGAATATTGCTCAAGATAAGACAGGACAGACCAAGGACAATTCTGATTGCCCCGGACTGGCCACACCAGCACTGGTACCCACTCCTGCGGAGCCTGTTACCGGTGCCACCCTGACACCTACCCCAGAGCCCAACCCTGCTCGCACAGCAGGGGGGACATACCTTGCATCCACAACTGCAAACCCTAAATCTTGCAGCCTGGCTTATTCCTTGAATTCTCTCCCAGTGACCAGCCTAAGCAAGCAGGTGCTGGATGTCATTCTTGAAGCCAGAAGACCCAGTACAAGAAAATCCTGTGCTGATAAGTGGAAAAGGTATTGCTCCTGGATTCATTCTAAAGGAGAGGACACAGCTCTGCCCTTCCTATCTCTAATCCTGGATTACTTAGCAGATCTACTCCACAGAGGCCTATCCTTTTCCTCCATTAAGATCCATGCCTCTGCCATCTTGGCCCATTACAACTCTGAGCCACCCGTATTCTCTTACCATCTCATCAAACAGTTCCTGAGAGGGGCAAAACAACTTAAGGCCAACAAGGAGAGCACCCACCCCTGATTAGGACCTAAACTTTGTACTGGAAAAGCTCACACCGTCCCCTTTTGAGCCTGCAGCATCAGCAGACTTAAAATTCCTCTCTTGGAAAATAGCATTGCTCCTGGCCATCATTTCAACAGGAAGAGTCTCTGAGCTACATGCACTTATGGCCATGGAACCCTTCATTATTTGTCAGGCTGACAGGGTCTCCCTCAGGACTAATCTTTCCTTTATGCCTAAAGTGGTGTCCAGCGTGGCTCTCAACCAATCCATCCATTTGCCAACCTTCTTCCCTAATCATCAAAATAAAGGGGAAAGAATCCTGCACTCCTTGGACATGCACAGAATCAACCCAAGTGTGATGACTGCAAAAGTGAAACACGAAGAATATAGTACAGTTGTGTACACTTACCATAAATGTAGATGTTCGAGTGTATTCACTGTTGCAGTCATCACACTTGGGTTATCTGCCTGCAGGTAGCCCTCAGTCAGCCCTAATACCAGAGACTTAGTATTTCTGCATCGGTTGACATCAGGTCGGCAGGGGTATAAAAACAAGCAGCCGACGCAGCCGACGCCATTACATCAGCTTTTCTTGCCCCAAATGTCAGGAGCCCTCCAATAGGGAGCTAAGCTACGGTGGAAAAATCTCCATCAGTAAAAAGTAAATACCAATACCCCTGCACGGGGTGAGTAGTATACACAGAGAGGAGAGAGAGAGAAGGGGGCTGGAGGGAGGGAAACCAGGACTACTTTTCATTGCTCCAAAAACTGTCTGGTTATACTTGCAGTAAAAATCCGGGCCTTGTTAATAAAGCCTTGCAAATGACGTACTTCAAGCTGATTATATACATTTTCAGAACATTCTTGATTGGCAGGTACAAAAAAAACTTTCCATCTTTTACAATAACAACTCTTTCACTTTACCCATACATTCATCATTTCTCATATGCTTTGTAGAAGAGTATTCTCTGTTCTTGACTACAGCCAGCATAGTTCTGGCATCTACAATAAAGTATTAATGATAGATGACTGACTGGCTTTGATATACTTCAGAAGGATACATGATAAACATTCTAACTTGATAGCAATATTGCCGTAAACCTTTTCCAATGTTTCTTATTGCCTAATTCTGTCACTTGGGTACAAATGGTGAATACATTATCTCAGAAAATGTAGCTGTTTCTTTCCAGAATTTTCTGTGGCAAATATCATCTCCTTATATCACTTTATATGACTATTACTGTGTTTTAAAATTAGCAAAATTCATAAATAGCCTAAAATTACCTTTGATAAATAATTTTAAAAAAGAAACACAATTTCACCATATATTAGGCTTGTTTACACCATGAAACCTCATGTGTTGTGTTATCCAGTGGGACATCAAATGTATAACTCTGCCAAAGTGCACTAGAATGACACATTTCACCAGTTTTTGTGTCTTCAGCCACTGTTCCATATGACAATGGTGATTTGCACAAATACATGCCATTCGTGCCTGTCCATAATCTTTAGCAGAAGCTGGAATATTATATTGTCCATTGCATCTTGCTGTAAATTCAAGGTTTTGGTCTGTGCTACCACTTATGACAATACTGGCTGAAGACATCACTCTCTCAAACCCTCTTCCCTTCCACATAGGAAGGAGAATAATAGATCTCCTGTTCCTCTTCCCAAAGCATCTCTTTATGACATGCCATTTCTTGAATCCCTAGTTTTCATATACAGTAGAAACTGCTACTGACTGATGGACTGACAATGAAAGTGTCTGCAACTGCTGTGAAACAAAAAGATATTTATGGTCATAGAATTGATTTTAAAAAATAGTAGATTAGGTAATATTAAAAACTTCACAGAGCAAGAAGAGAATAGATGGATTATTCGCATGCAATCACATAAAGGGAAAGGTCTGAATGATAGGACAACAATAAAACCATTTCTGATCAGTAGACCATTAAAACACAAATCATGATATTGTATTTTTTATATATGTATATTTATTTTTTATATATGTATATATTTATATATATATATATATATATATATATATATATATATATATTTTCTATATTTATATTTATATATTTTAAAGTGTCATAACGTGTTTTTATTTGCGTACATATATTAACATATTTATAATAATAATTCATCCAGTATATTATTTTAATACATTTATATATTTATATGGGTGTTCAACACAGGTTACAATGGATTATTATTAAATATGTAGATATATGAATTATAAATGTGCATTAATTAATAACTAATGCTTTTTCTATGTCATATGAATGCTCTATTTAATAACTTTTAGTATATATTTAGTTGATTAATTATTGCTTTTAATATAATATACATATGCGTTTATTATCTTAAGAAAGAGATGATGTAGGCAAGCGCTTTTAATATTGACATTTGTTAATGGTTAATATTTCTTTAAGGCGGATTTTTGGCGCCAATTTCTGGTATTTAAATGCTTGTATTATGAGAAACAACTATTTGTCTGATGAAGGGTTTGGTTTAACCCGAAAGCGCTTACAAGAAGCTTCTGTTGTATACCTTTGGTGAAATAAATAATTTAAAAGTATCATATTTGCAGTAGTGGTGTGTGGAAGTCTTGCTACAAAGTATCGCATTTGCTGTGGTGGTGTCCAGAAGTTTTGTTACGGGGGGGATGTACCCAAATTCACTAAAAGCAAGATTTTCAAGTGCAGTGGAGCAATGGAGGAGCCCTCCTCTTTCAGCAGACCATCAAAGCAAGGTTTCCACTGTCAGTCTTCAGGCTAGCCATCAGAAGAATGAGATGCAAAAGAGACATAGGTGGACGGATATCATGGGATATCACCAGCATCTTCAGCAATGTTCTCCCTTACATTCCCAATGAGAAACTAAATACCTGGAGGCAAGCTTCAAATAGATTAGTAGCAAAAACCACTGAGTACTAAGAGATGTGTTTTTTCCCAATGCATGCTAACCCTTACATCTGTCTTCTTTAATCCACTACCATCCAAAAAATCAACTTCAAAGGATATTTCAGATGTCAGGGAAAAAGCACATTATTATTATGGAAATGATACCAGATGTAGGTTGCATTTTAAGTGATATAAAGTACCCATTTAATTGTTGCAAACATTGGATTTACTTCTTAAGCAATTGTGTTATTCCAGTATTTTGGTGTCTAGAACATATAAAAGCTTGTTTTTGAGTACTATTTTGAAGAAAAGCAATCTGCTTGAAGTGGTATTTAATCAGTGATATTTTTGTGCAAGGTAAACCATGCCCTCTGTACATGAAGGGTTCAACTTCCCCTGCAGTCGTGCCATAATATAATCAATACAACCTTAGCTGTACAGTAGGGAAAGGCCATAGCACAGCATCATTGCCCCGTTATGTATACTTTAAGGTAAGTGTGCATTTTGCCCACAGTTTGTCATCACAGGAATTGTCTGCTTCCAAGAATGTTGTCCCATGTTACATTTTGCATGATATTTTTCCACTTCTTGCATGCTGAAATGCAAGTAGGTATGACTAGTTTCTTTCTGATAACTCATGTCTTGAGTTAAAAGATTTACACTGCCTAAATTTTCCACTGCTTTAATGTCTCTAAAATGCTCACAGTCTCACATGACATGCACAGAATAAAATTCCAAAGTTTCTTTACAAGACCTGTCAGGTGAAAGCTGCCGACTGCACAGCATGTCTTAACAAATCATACCAGATGTGCATTTGGCATACATTCTGAGGATCAGTGCATGACAGCAGAATTGTTTGGAAATGCCTCTTTAAATCTGTGGCAGTTTTGTAAGACTAAACAATGCTTCTAGTCTCCTTTTGTAGTAGTCCACAAATATGCCTGCAGAGAGCACTGATTCATTAAACATACTGTCACATGTTTTTAACAAAACTGGAAACCATGCAACATACAAATTATCAAAATTATAGTGAAAACTGGCATGCCTGCAAGACTACATTCATAATATACTCATTTGTCAGTCTGGGAACAGAAAAAAATCTTACAAAGATTGCTTCCACAAAAAATAAACTTTATGTTGACAGTTAAATAAAACACAGCATATAGTTCAGCATGGAAATAAAAGTGTGATAAGCTTTACGAGCACATCATAGCTGGATTGGTGTTACAGGGGTTAGAGAAGCCCATATCATGTTCATTATAAATCTTGACACTTTAAGGAATGCTATTACCTGGATTTGACTCCATAAAGACAGGCTGTCTAGCAGAGTGCCTTCTTCCTTTGAAGAGAAGCAAATTACAGATCTAAGCATTTGCTAGAAGCATCATGGATGCATGCAGCTGTTATTGGGAACTGAACAGTATGGAGGGTGGGTCTGTATTATATAAGCAAATGCACTAAATTGCGAACACTATATAATCAACCCACTAACACCAAAAAAACAAAATGTCGAACAAACAGGGAAATGTTTCCATTTTTGTGTGGACGGATCTGTTGGTGCAGGGATTCTAGGCTATTCTTTGAAAGGGGTTATACAGAAAATTTGGTAGCTGAAGTTGCACAAGAGGTGACTACAGGTTGGGGGGTCAAAGTCTGTGCTGCTTTTAGGAAATAAGTTTATTGTAACAGCTACCAAGCGAATGCATTCCAACCAGGAATATAAGAGAGCTTTAGTAGTAGAATATAACTATGCTGCTAATTTAGTGAAGGAATTAGGAACTAATAACTGGAAAATGGTTAGATTTAATTCTGCAATGAATGGAAAATTAGGAACGTGCCCTAAGTTTGTTTTTAAAACAGGAAGGAATTTTAAACAAATATTCGAGAGAGGTGTTGGAGTAAAAAGAACAAGAAATGGGGTAAGAACTAAAAAATGTGGTAGATGCCCTTATGTTTATATATGAGAAGGGATGTATTAATTTGGATAACAGAATTCATAGTAAGACTTATTTTACAAAAGGCAATTGTATGAGTAAGGGGATCATTTACCTGGCTATGTATAAAGCTTGTCCATGCTATTATGTCGGAAAAACTGAGAGATTTTTGAATAAACGAATATACGTGCATACCTATAGTATTAGAACTAAGAACCCCAACGATGCCTTCATTAAGCATTCTCTAATACACCCCGCACATACTGAATTTTTATTTGGTATATTGTAGCAGGTTAAAATTGATCCGGGGGTGATTGGGAAAACTGGCTATGTTACATGGAGATTTATTGGCAGTTCAAGCTGAAAGCCTTCACTAGTCCAGGTTTAAAGGATTCTGTTTCTATTAAACCAATTTTGAAATGTAGAGCTTTTAATTTGTAGGGGGTAACACACCTATATATGTGTACAATAATATATATATATATATATATATATATATATATATATATGTGTGTGTGTGTGTGTGTGTGTGTGTGCATGTGTGCGTGTCTGTGTACGTGTATATGTATACATATATACATACATATTTTTGTAATACCATTTACATAGTTTTTTAGGTCTTATTTTGTAGGTATCATTATTGAACAGTTTATCCATACAAAATAACAAAAAATGTTTTATGTATTAATCTTGGAACACTTTTCTTGTTTAGTGAAAACCAAGATGTGTATGGTTGGTTTAGGTTCATAGGTTTAAGCTTTGTTTAGATTACTGGAATTTAGTATCCTTTATTGTTTTATTTCATTATTTAATCTTGCTGTGTGACATTTGCTGTGCTTACTATGAGTAACATATATAATCAATTCAAAAATAACTTAAATATGAATTTTGTCTTGATATTTGAATAATATGGTTAGAATGTTATTTTTTTAAAGCGGATGTCTCTTTAAATTCTTTGAAATGTTTGGCGGCTTTTATTCAAGGGAGGGTATTTAAATGTATTGTAAC
Organism: Protopterus annectens; assembly: GCF_019279795.1. Taxonomy (NCBI): domain Eukaryota; kingdom Metazoa; phylum Chordata; order Ceratodontiformes; family Protopteridae; genus Protopterus; species Protopterus annectens. The sequence continues at coordinate 906,032,963 of NC_056729.1, forward strand.
GATTACATTTTTTATTCTGAAGAAGTCCTGAATTAACACAGGACAAAAGTGCTTAATTATTGTGGAATAAAGGAGATATTTATTTATTTATTTATTTCCAGTTTGATAACCGGGGAAGTCCACTGGACTCGAGGGCCCATTTTCAGTGGAGGCCCGGGGAGAAAAGCTCCGATCATAAACATATTACACACTTTAAGCTACATATTACAATGAAATTGCACCCTTAAACAATTTACAAATAGGAAAAATACAATTTTTCATACAGATTGTATTAATAGCATAGAAAGCAAAATATATAGTTTCATTTTAAGTTTCAGATGAATGATACATTTTATGTAAATAGTGAAAGTTACAGTTGCAAGAAGAGGCATGTAGTCAGAGGGAAGTGAAGATATAAGAGAATTTACATAAAGTTTACAGTGGGGTGAAGATGAAGAAAGTAGAAGGTGGGGGATAAAGAGAGTTAGAAGAAAGAGGGGCAGGAGGGAGGTAATTACAAGGGGAAGTGAAAGGATTTAGGTAGGAAGTATACAATTACATTTCCAGTTTAGTGAGAGGTGATTATGGAGTAGAGATTTAAATTTTTCTGGATTTGTAGTGGATCTTAGCAGGGGAGGGAGCAGGTTCCATTTCCTTGCTATAGTATAAGAAAATAGAAGGTAGACAGGGGGACGTTTAAGTTTTTGCACTGTGAGAAGATTTTGGTGGGCTGATGTTAGAGGTCTGAGAGGAGAATAGAAAGGCAAGATGTTAGAAAGTGCAGGGCAAGCAGAGGGTTTAAAAATGAGTTTGTGTGCTGTAGTAAGTTGGAGGTTGTCAAGATGATTAGTAAGTTCAAGCCATTGAAGAGAATGAAGGGAGATGCAATGGTGAGATGAATGCTTTGAGTTAGTAGCAAATTTAGCAATTTTGTTGTAGCAACTTTCAAGTTTTGAGGAGATAGAAGATGAGAGGTTGGTTAGAAGTGGAGCACCATACAATAGAGAAGGTAGAAGGAAGGTGGAGGCGAGGGTTTGTCTAGTGGCTAAAGAAAGAAAGGGGGCATTTCTATAAAGCATGCCAAGCTTCTGATGTGTTTTTTTTTATGTTTAGTTGAATATGATTATTAAATTTCAGTTGTTCATCAAAGGTAACACCCAGAAGTTTGGCACTAGAAACAACTTCTCTTGAGGAGTGAGAGAGGCTGGTGATCTTGAAAGAGAGTTTATTGAGTGGGAGAGCTTTAGAGGGGGAGAAAATAATGATATGGGATTTGTTGGCATTTAGGGAGAGATGGTTTTGAAGCATCCAATTCTCAGTGGTTGTGAAGGCTAATTGTGTTTTGGCCTGGAGTTCGGGAAGAGTAGGGGCTGAGCAGACTAGAGTAGAGTCGTCTGCATATTGCACTATTTGAGAGGGAGGAATTGCAGAGTGAAAGTCATTGATAAATATATTGAAGAGCATAGGCCTAAGAATAGATCCCTGAGGAACTCCGGTAGGGGTAGGAAGGTAGGTAGAGGTACCTGTTTGCCATTTCATAGCTTGGGATCTATCTGAGAGATAGCTTTTGAACCAAGAAAGGGAATCTAGGGAGAGATTGAGGTTTGAAAGATGGTTAAGAAGGAGTGAGTGGGATGCAGTGTCAAATGCTTTAGAGAGGTCGAGAAGGACAGTGGAGACAAGATTTCCAGAGTCACGGGCATGGTTAACCATGTCTAAGAAAGAGAGGAGAGCAGTAATGGTACTGTGGCCAGGATGGAATTCATGTTGAGTAGGGGTGAGGAGTTAGTTATTGAGGAGATGGGGCATGAGTTGCAGGTGGATACATTTTTCAAGGATTTTTGAAATTGGGGAAAGAATGGCTATTGGGCGGAAGTTAGTAATGCTATTATTTTTGCCTCCTTTGTGAAGGGGCAGGATATATGCAGCTCTCCATAGTTTGGGAACATAAGATTCCTGGATGGATCTGTTGATGAAAATGCTAATAGGTATGGCGATACCATCAGCAGCAAGCTTAAGAAAGAGTGGAGGGATCTTCTCTGGGGCACTGGAGCATGGTTTGAGTTTAGTGAGGTGTTTTTTGATACAGGTGGTTGACACTGGTTTTAGGTGAAAAGAGGGAGGGGGTTTGGGGGAGCTGGAGTGGGAAGTGGAGGAGGAAGTGGGTTTAGGGGTAACGGAGGGGATGGATTTGGTGAAGGTTTTAGTAAGTTCAGCTATAGAGTTGGTAAAGGAGTTAAAAAGGGTTGCAATTTCAGTGTCAGACTTATTGCTGTCGGGACAGGGATTGGATTTAGAACCAGGGTATAAAAGGGAATTGATGGAATTCCAGAAGTTTTCGGGATTGTTTGAGAGGGTAGACTGTAGTTTGGTATAGTAAGATTTTTTATCTTTAGTAACAAGTTTTTTGGTTAGGTTGCGGATTTGCTTGAATTGGAGTAGTGTAGCAGGGTGTTTGGTTTTGTTAAAGAGTTTCCAAGTTTTGTCCTTTTGTAGCATGAGAGTTTTTGTGTCCTTAGTTAGCCAAGGGGCAGAGTTATTTTTTATTTGTTTTGTTCTAGGTGGGGCTTGGGAGTTTAGGATTTTCAGGAAGGTATTATTGAAGACATCTAAGGCTTCATCTAGAGGAATAGTTTTTAAGATATCCCAATTTGTTAGTTTAATGGTTTCAGAGAATATAGAGGGGTTGAAATTGGAGAGGTTACAAGTGTGGACATATTGGTGCTGGTGAGAGAGGTGTTGGGTAGCTCTGTGAGTAAAGGCTGGAAGATGATCACTTATAGAGTGAGGAAGTATACCACAGTCAGAGATCTTGTTTGGATGGCTGACTAAGATCCAGTCCAGGATGGACCCTGGGGGATGATTTTTGTTAGGTCTGGTAATGTCCTTTATGAGTTGAGTAAAATTGTAAAGATTGATAGAAAGAGTAGAAAAATTGTTGTCAATTTTATTCCAGTCAATGTTGACATCTCCCAGTATGTAAGTCTCTAATTTGATATTGTTTGAAGCCCATAGGAGAATATTCTCTAGGGTGGAAGTGTTGTCTCCAGGGGGAATATAGATAGCTATAATACAGATACTTTTAAAGTTGTTCATTTTGAGGATCCCTATGATTAGTTCAGAATTATTAAAGTGAGGGATGGGATTTTGGTAAGGGCAGAGATTTAACAGGCAGTTGTAGATTAATGCTACACCACCTCCTTTTTTGTTTTGGCAGTCGAATTGAAGAGCTTGGAAGCCTGGAGGGATAATTTCAGAGTTAGTAATGTGTGGTTTTAGGCATGTTTCTGTAACTGCTACTATGTCAGGTACAGTGTGATTTAGCCATGCATGGAAGTTTGTTATTTTGTTATTTCTACTCTGGGTATTAATGGTAATGAACTTAAGGTATTTATGGTTGTTTCTAGTAGAGGAGGATGTAGAAGAAAGAGTGTTACTGGATGTGGGCCCAGGGTTAGGGTGGATGTCCCCTGATAGAGCAAGCCATGAAAAGGGAGAGATGAGAACAACCTTTGGATTGTAACTTGTGGTAGGATGGAGATACAGTTTTGATTTGACAGAGAGAGGTTTTAAAGTAATTGTTTGGAGTTTTACTTTGAAGTAATGAAATGGATTAGGTTGAAGTAGAGAGGGGGATATTAAATAAAAGTGGAAAGAAAGAGGGTGGGGAAGGGAGAGAGTGGAGGAGGTGGGGGAGGAGAAAGAGATGGATATTTTGGAAGAGGAGTAAGAGGTTGAAATAAAGAGAGCTTTTAGGAAGAGAATACATGTAATGGAGGTGATTTGAGTTGAACAGGACATGGTTGAATAAAAATAGAAAAGATTTTGTGAGAGGAGGCAGAGAGGAGAAGGTAGAATATGAGGCAGTATGGAAGAGGAGTATATGTGAGAGTGTAGTTAGGTGAGGGATAAAGGGGGCGGGGTAATTAATTAAATTGCAGATGGGAGGGGGAGGGGTAAGTAATTAATATGTTGCAGGGAGGGGCAAGGAATCAGGATAGGTTGGGGAGAAATGGGGAGGAGATTCAGGTGTCTATAAAGTTAGTTGCAGTGGGGGGTGGGTGGAATTTGGGGGTAGGGTAGGGGAGCGGAGTGAGCCCGTAGGGCGAATGGAACAGGTAGAGCCACTGAAGGATAGAGCCCAAAGAAAAACTATCAATGGAGGGCTGACTAGGAAAGGTAAGTTTGTGGATAGGTGAAGGTAAGGGCCTAAGAAGTAGGGACAGTGGACAGGGAAAAAAAAGAAAATTAGGAGAATTAGTGAACAGGTAGATGGAAAGAAAGAGAAGTAGGGGCTGCAGTTCAAGTAAGTATATAGAAACTGTAAGTCTAAGGGAACTGTTTTGAGTCAATAGAGTGAGACAGGGAGATAGGTGCCACCTAGTTGGCAGTGTTAGATATTAAAGAGTAGCTTCTTATGGAGGACAGCAGGGCTTGGGAAGTACAATGTGGAATAGGAGTAATGTTAAGAACAGAGGAGAGGGCAAGCAATAAGTTAAGGAAGGGCTTATGCTGCTGGTCGACCTAGCTAGGGAGTATACATAAAAGTGAAAAATTAAAATTATAGTATCTAAACAGGTCTAGATTTGGAACTGTCAATTGTATTAGGAACACATACTTTCTTCTGTTTTATATTTCTTCTTAGAGGGACTATTGCATAGGAAGGTTCAGGTTCAAATTCCTCAATGTAGATAATGGATACAGGCTGATAAGGTGGGAGAAGGATGCTGGTCAGTAGCAACAGGGCAGTTACCCACTGGAGAGCAATATGGTCAGGTTGGACAGCTAGGAGAAAAGGGAAAATAAAAAAGGAAAAGTAGAGAGAAATGGGAAGTAAAGTAAACAGAAAATTAGGCATACTAAATATGAATACTAGGCATTTATATTCAATACTTTAGGGAGTAATTCACCATTCTACATAGACAGTATCAATAGATAATTTAAAGAAAAAAAAGAAGTCATTTCTAGTAGAGTAGACAGTAAGTAGATATAGTAACCTCAAATTAATGTCATAAAATCACAGCAACCCCACTTGAAGTAGAGAAGTGCAGTTTGCAAATTAGCAGTAACTGAGGTAAGAAGCAAGGAATGTAGTTTAAAAGTGCAGGCAAGTTAGCATAAGTAAGGGTAGGATAACCCTAGGTGCAGAATTAACATGGCTTATTTGAATTCAAAATATTTCAGGTAATGCACTTATTACTATTAAACAACTCAAGTCAGAATGAGACCTTTACAACTGCAAGGAGTACACATTTCAACAGCAATGATCCAGGAATAAAATCACCAGGACGCTGTTGGTTTGTTGTAATTATTGACAAGAAAGCATCAGTGCAGCATCACTAGTAGTTCAGGAGTTTAGCTGTTCCAAATATTCAGCAAATATTCTTAGTAAAAGGTGAGGGGATAGGGGTAGAATTCAAACCTGCTATAGCAAATTAAGCAAGGTAATTGTTCTATGCTTGTAATGCGGAGTAGTCTTTTAGTAACTTGTGGGCAGGTAGTCAGCCTCACTCTTCATAAAGGGAGATAGAGGGTTCAGTGTGGTATTTGCTCGACAAGGTTTTGTGAGATTAATCTTCAAGTAACTTGTAGGTCAGGTAGTCAGCCTCACTCTTTATATAAGAGAATTAGAGGTTTCAGTAAGGCATTTACTCAACAAGGATTATATGCCGGCGTTTCAAAACAGATTATACATATCAGGAGTGGGAAACGCTAACCAGTTAGCTTTAGCCTATTACAATTCCCAAGTTATCTTATTCAGAAAGTCAAAATGTGCACTTGAAAGCAGATGACCCAAATGTATAAGCATAGGGGTAGAATACATGAGTTAGAAAAAGCAGGAGTCCCTTACAGTCAATGATGAGTCAACCATAAACATTGTAAGAATAATGCAGTATAAAGCAGTAATCTTTTATATAGGAGCAGAATATATATACTTTGATTTGAACATTAAATATAAAACATGCAGTAGAGGCAGAGTGGCATTCATCAATTTGAGACAGCGTATATTCGCTCCACGTGCAGGAACACAAACTCTAGTAGCCGTTGGGTTTCTTGCTTGTGGACTGCAGTGGTTGTGTGCCTTGACCGCTTCATTTTGGTTCTGAATATATGGAACTCAAACAAAGAATAGATACATACACGCAGACCCAAAATCATATCTACACACATACACACACACACACACACACACACACACACACACACACACACACACACACACACAGATAGATTGATGATAGATAGATATAGATGTAGATAAATGAATGACTCTTGACTCACAACATTCATTTCATTGAAAGACAGATTCTAGTTTCCTCACAATGTGAGAGAAAACAAAATGGTATACAGTGATTTTTAAGCTACAAAACAGCATGATAGACCACTAAAAGCTTGCATCTACATCACTGATAAGCAAAATGAAAGAATATAATTAAAATTAGATGAACCAGATCAATTTGTAACATTAAAATAGATGTCTGAAGCAATAATCAGCTATAGGCCTGCCCTGCTTATTAAAATAATTCAGAAATATTGCTGGATAAGTTTGATGGAAATTGAAGAATAATGAAGATTTTTTTTTATAGAAGCCCGAGGACACAAGTTCTTCTTTCCTGATTTGTAAGCTTTCCTGTGGGAACTAATAGAGTTGTTAAACAAGTTAGTTCACATTTGATATGTGGCTGACATGAAAAGAAAGCACCTGCGTGCTCTGTAATGTTGGAGAGAGGAGAAAGACAGAGTTCTGTCTGCGGTCATTGAATACCTTTGAACGGCCTGTTAAACAGCAGATCTACAGACAACTCTCTGAGGCAGCTGTTAATGCCTGAGTAAAAAAGGCATGGGTGATGCAATTGACTTGAGACTTTATAATGCTTAAGCAGTGTGCAACAGGAAGTAATTTCTGTAAGCACAGTGTACAATAGGAAGCAGTTTTTCATTCAGTGAAGAGTTTATAAACCCCAGAATTGCAACATTCTGACTGTACAGTAACAGAACTTAAAAGTTGCATATAATTCTATCATAGTTGTGTTGTACTACATTTTGATGTGACAGCATAAGGATATGAAATGTTAAGGCAAATTCATTGTGGGCACATCAGCAAAGTTAGAACTATTAACAAGGATCAGCCTTCCAAATCCATAACATGACAAACCAGTGGAAAGGCAGAATTATGATTTTATTTAAAACCCTTTAAAAATACTGCTGCAACACAGATCTCCTCTCCTCTCCTCTCCTGTTCATAGGTATGTACTAGGCTAATGGCCATGGACCCTTTACAAACCTAAACCCATAGGATTACCCTGGCATCGGGCCACCCGACCATAGTTCCTAGTGCCTCTGTCGAGTAGAGCCACTGGAGTTATCCCCGGGGTGAATTTTCTATTTCCTATCCACTCATCAAGATTTCTCTTGAAGAGGGCCAGTGAGGTGCTCTGTTTGACATGTCTCGGAAATCTGTTCCATAGCATGGGGAGTCTCTGGGTTATGAACCTGTCCCTCCAGCATGTTCATAGGTTCATAGACAGATACTAGGCTGTCGGCCCAAAGGCATTTATAAGCCTAGCCAGAATGTGTTGGCTTTCACCGCCCCCTTCAATTAGTTCCCTGTGCCTGTGTCCAGCAGAGCCACTAAAGTAATCCCTGGGGTAAATTTTCTGTTTCCCATCCACTCATCAAGGTTTCTCTTGAAGAGTATTAGTAAGGAGCTCTGCCTAATGTAGACTGGAATCTTGTTCCAGAGCATGGGAAGTCTCTGGGACAGGAATCTGTCCCTACAGCACGTCCTATTTATTGTTGTGGTGAGGTTTAGATCCCTAGAGCGTGTGGCTCGAGAGGATATGGTTTTCTTTAGTTGGAGCATGTCCATCAATTCTGGGTTGGACATGGTCTTGCATGTCAGGCAGAGATCACCTCTGAGTAGGTGGTATACAACTGAGTACAGCTGGAGTTTCCTCTTTCGAGTTACATAGGGCATCTGTTTGAGGCCAGTGGCCCTCTTGGTGAAGTACTTCTGTGGCCTTTCCAGCTGTTACAGGTGTCTTGTAAGGTACATCCCAAATAGGGCATTGTACTCTATGATGGGTCTGATGAGTGATAAGTAGAGGGGGCACAATGACCTCTTTTGATCTGGATGCAAACCCTTTTGTGATTAGGTGGGCCACATAGAAGGATTTTCTAACCACTTTGGCAATGTGATTATCAAAGGAGAGATTACTATCTACTTGGGTCCCCAGATCCCTTATTACATCTTCTGTATTTAGGGGGCTACCACCTATGTGGTAGTTTGTGGGTACTTTGTTTTTTCCAAAGGGGATGACTATGCACTTTTTGGCATTTATCTTGAGGCCATGGTTTTGACACCAGGCATCTGTCTCAGAGATACCCTTTTGGAGGATGTCTGTGTCAGCCGGGGAGTCAATTATAGCCCCTAGTTTGCAGTCATCTGCGAACTTGGTCAGCCATATTCCTCCTGTGCTTGCCTGTACCTCTGAGAAGTATATGCCGAACAGGAGGAGTCCTAGGACTGAGCCCTGGGGAACGTCATTTGTAACCGGTTTAGAGTCATACCTAGCTCCCGCAACTCTTACCATGTGGGTTCTGTCTATGAGCCAGTTGGCAACCCATCTCATGATGTAGGGGTTTATGTTCTGAGCTTGTCTATAATACCAGAATGGGGAATGGTGTCGAAAGCCTTTGCAAGGTCTAGGTAGGCTGAGTGGACCACCTTTCCCTCGTCTATATCCTTGGTAACTGTCTCAAAGAAGTCCACCAGGTTTAAGAGGCATGATCTGCCCTTAACAAAGCCGAACTGGATAGGGTCCAGTGTTTGGAGGTTCTCAATGTCTCTGTTAATAAGATCCATGATGATGAGCTCCATAGCCTTGCAGACCAAGCTAGTCAGGCTTATAGGGCGAAAGTTCCCGGGGTCTGTTGTGGCTCCATCTTTGTGCAGCGGAATAACTGTTGCTGTGCACCACACTATGGGCATGTAGCCTGTGGAGAGTCTGAGTTTGAACAGTGTGTTTAGGTGAGGAGTTACTTCATCTTTAAGCTTGTGTAGGAAGTAGCCTGGGACACAGTCTGGTCCCATTGATGCTGTGTTTTTGGCTTTGGAGAGGGCTGTTTTAACCTGAGTGTCTGTGATATCAGGGGCACTACAGTCTTCTGGTATGGTTATGGGCCCTTTTGGGGGTGAGAGGGGGTGAAGGTTGCACTGAACCTGTCTGCCAGGATGTTGGCAATATCGGTTGATTCAGTGTATTTTGTGCCATTCTGCACTAATTCCAAGCAGATCTGAGAATTGCCACTTAGATTCTCGACATAGCTAAAGAATGCCTTGTGATTATCTTTGGAGTTCTTGGCAATTTTTCTTTCGAGGCTAGCCTTGGATGATTTTATGAGGGATCGTAGTTTCTTGCTCATACTGATCAGGGATGTCTTCCCTTCTTGGGATTTTACTCTTTTCTGTACTAGTTTCCTCCTTCTCTTGTACAGCTTGTTTATGGCAAGGGTCCACCAGACTGGTTTCCTTTTCTTGGAGGAGTGAATCTTGGTTTTGCTTGGGATAGCACAATCCATGCATTCTTGTAGGTGCCAGTAGAGTGCATTAATAAAGGATTTTGCAGCTTGGGCAGCGTTATCCTTCAGCATCGGGGATTTGAAACTTTCCACCTCAGTCTTAAGTAACGTGAAGTTTGCTTTTGAAACGTTTTTCATGGTGGTTTCTTTGACTGAGGGTGGGGGAGGAATGTGGATATCCAGAGTGATTAGTTTATGGTCAGATCTAACCAGCGAGGAGTTGATCTCCAGTGTGGAACACCGGTCGCCCATGTTGGTGATGACCAGATCCAATATGTTGTCACCTCTGGTGTGGGTGTTGGCCAGTTGATCCAGGGCGTTTGAGTTTATAAATTCTAGGAAATGTTGGGCAAGGGATTTAGTACTTGAGCAGTTCTCCCAGTTAATGTTTGGGTAATTGAAATCACCCAATATCAGGGTGTTTGTTAGGACCTTTAAGTTTCCCAGTGTTTCCAGAAATGTGGAATGGGGGTCCTGGGACATGCTGGGTGATCTGTAGCAAGCTACAATTTGAATTGCAGTTCTGCCCATTGTTAGTTGCACGTGGATGATCTCTGAAGCATCGTGCTGTGCCACTAACCTGGAGGTGAAGGTATCCTTCATGAATATGGATACGCCCCCGCCTTTTGTATTTCGGTCCGGGTTTTGTAGCCAAAATGTATGGTATGAGATGTAGCCTAGTAGTGCTGGGGTGCTCTCTGGACCCTTAAACCAGGTTTCTCTTACTGCACATATATCGATTTTCTCCATACTGAGGAGTGCCTCAAGTGTGTGCATTTTAAGGTTTAGGCTTCTGGCATTGAGTAGCATTACCCTCAGTTTTTTGTTACTTGTGCTATTTACGGCAGTGAGTTTGTCTTTTGAGCCTTGCCTAAAAAAGGCACTATGGGGGTGGCAAGAGCCTTGGCCAGCATTCGAAAGCCTAAGGGTGACAGGTGCAAGCCATCTCTAGCAAAGCAGCATGGCTTGTCGAGCATGTCATCCCAGGCTGACAGACAGTGGATCCCCTTTGAATGACAACAGAAGCTTAGCCAGTTGTTGAAATTGATAATTTTTTCTTTATACCGTGGTATCATTCTTGGTGACGGCAGGATGCTACTCAGGGTCAGGGTCATACTGGTCTGGGCTACATGATCAGAGAGCTGTTCCATGTCTCTTTTCATGTAGTCCAGGGAGGTACAGCTCAGGTCATTCACACCAACATGGACAATGATAGAGTCGTATTTGTACTTGTTCTGGAGTGACCTGAGTGCTTGTGTTATGTGGCCTTACTGAGACCAACAACTGGTGTTCTGTTGATTGTGGTAATGAGGTTGAGGTCTCTGGAGCGTGTAGTGCAGAGGGATTGGGATTTCTTTAGATGTAGTATTTCTAACATAGCTGGGTCAGACATGGCTTTGTAAGTAAAGCAGAGATGGCTTCTAAGTACGCGATATGAGACAGAGAATAGTTGGAGGTTTTTTGAGTCTGTCCATATAGCACAACTGTTTAAGGACTAGGATCATCTTTGTGAGGTACTTTTGTTGCCTCTCCAGTTGTCGCAGGTGTCTAGTGAGGTACATGCCAAATGGGGCATTGTACTCGATGATTGGCCTAATGAGGGAAGAGTAGAGGGAGACAATGACCTCTATCTTCCTGGATGCAAAACCCTTACTAATGAGATGTTTAAGATTTTCCCAATTCCAGAACCTGCCCTTGCCATGACCCTACCTAGTCTTCCTTCCCTTTATGTACCCCCAAAAGGGCCATACTTTGTACCTCATTACACCTCTCTCTCCAATGTGTCTACTATGCATTTGCATAATTTTAAACAAACAAAAAATGTTTATTGTTGACCTATTGAACTATATCAATGTAAAATTGTTACTTAGCTTCTTTATGCATGTAACCCAACATATGTGAATCATTTTGCTATAACTGCTACTATATCAATAATGATTAAAATTGTACTTGTTTTAAAATGTACTACTGGAGCTTTTCTCCTTGGTTCTCCACTGAAAATGGGCTACAAGCCCAGTTGGACAAACCCGGTTAACAAATGTCAAAAAATAAATAAATAAATAAATGAATAAAATGTGCCACATAGAAGTACTTTCTGACCACAGTGGCAATGTGGTGGTCAAAGGAGAGATTGCTGTCAACCTGTGTTCCCAGATCTGGTTCTGTTATAACACCTTCTGTGTTCAGTGGACTACCATTGATGTGGTAATTCATGGGAACCGAGTTTTTCCCAAACGGGATGACGACACATTTATTGGCATTGAGCTTAAGGCCATGGTTCTGACACCAGTTGCTGGTCTCAGTAAGGCCATTCTGTAGGATGTCAACATCATTTGGGGAGTTAATAATAGCTCACAACTTGCAATCGTCTGTGAACTTTGTCAGCCAGAGTCCCTTCGCATTGGCCTGGACTTCAAAGAAGTAGATACCAAACGGGACAGGACCCGGGACCAAACCCTGTGGGACTCCACTCATGACTGTCCAGCAGTCTGACTTGGAGTCAGCTATTTCCACACTGTGAGTCCTATCTGTGAGCCAGTTTGCAACCCACCTTGTGATATAGGGGTTGATGCCTAGCTTAGTGAGTTTTTCTATGATTCCTGAGTGGGGAATGGTATTTAGGGATGTGGATTTCCAAGGTGAGTCTTCTCTTCTCCTTTTGACTTCCATTTGTAATGATAGTAGTTCATGGGAAGGACTGTTTCCTAGCACAGTAAAGAACTCTATATGTACAAGTAACTTAAATTATTGGAGAACATGACCGCCATGTAACAGACAGAGAAGCATGTACTATAACAAAAGTGTCACAGTCTGGATGGGATGTATGAAGTAAGATATTTGCATTTATAAACATCAACATCATGATGCTAGAGAAGCAGGATTTATTTCTATTATACTAATCTATTAAATAGCTAAACAACCTAGGTGTAGGTGCCTGTAATCAGGTATAATGTAAGACTAATAGTCTGGTTAAGTGGCTTGCTTAGAACTGCACAGATTTCAGCAGGAAGCTGAGGGACTGAAGACCTGGAGAAGAAGTTAAAACTCGTAGTATTTTAACCCTCCATGCTTTGCTACCCACCTTCTAATAGCAGCGTGCACTCTTTCATCTTGTTTATTTCTCATTCATTTGATGCCTGAGTTGGAGGACAAGTCTAAGGTACTCAGTTATTCTTGACCCAGGCTGAAAAGCATCATATTTATACAAAGAAAAGTTACACAATATCACACCAAGAGTCAGAAGACTATTGCATACATCAGGAAAGCAAGTGAGTAAACTAATGCTATTAGAACTATTTAACTGGAATAACATAAAAATCATTTTAGAAATGGAAAATTAAAGACGTGCAACAATTTAATTAAATAAAAAAAGTAAGAGGCAGGACAGTGGGCATATAAGAATTTACCCCTTTTCCACTGTAGTGTGATCTTGGAGTTGGTATATAAGCTGGGGGGCTTGCCATATAGATTTTTTTTGTTGTTTTGTTTCATTCAAGTTTTCAAAAAGTCGATTATCTAGCATGAACTTTGTGTGTGTATATAAGCTGTGAGTGCTCAAGAGTGTGCTGCTACTGAAGCACTACTTTCCTAAGCTAGAATCATTCAGTAAATATAAACCCAAACAAATCTGATCCAAAATAAACAAATTGTTCTTGCCTGGTAAAAAAATTCAGCCTAATCTACTTCACAAACAATCTTATTACAACATATCCTCTGCCCTAAACACATATCTCATTCAATCTGTCTCCTGTACTACTAGCAGACTAAATGTCACTGCACTGATCTCTATCTAATCTAACTATGGGGTGTTCACATTACAAACAATTACTCTTCAGTACCCTATGCCATGGTGGTACAGCAGTAGCGTTGTTACCTCACAGCAAGAGGTTCTCCCATTTGATTCTCGGCTTGGCTTGGGAGTGCCTTCTGTGTGGAGTCTGCATGTCCTCCCCGCAGTTGGGTAGCATTCAAAAGACATGCGTGCGTAAATGGGCGTGCCTTTGTTGAAGGTTGGCATCGAGCTGGCACCTCGGCATTTTGTAAAAAAAATCTACTGCCAATCATTAGCGGACCGGAGTTCTTCTGTGGCGACGCCTAACTGGGAAAAAGCCGAAAGACAAACAACAACTCTTCAGTACCTTAAAAAATTACTTCTGAAAATAAAATTGACTGCCTGAGTAACTTGTAAACTCCCTGGAGAATATCTTAGCTAAAACACCTGAAGCAATTGGTTACCCAATCAGAATGCTCCCATTCATAAAATAAGTACCTCAGGGGAAATAGATAACTCCAAATCAATTGTCATACCATTTTCCATATCAAAACCTGTAGAAAAATGTATTCATAGTCAATTCAAGCATCGCTTAACAAAAACAACCGTCTCTCTCTGATTCAGCAGGGCTTACACCCAAGGTATAGTACTGAATTAGTTTTACTAAACTTCAAAGATATAGTGAACAAAGAAAAAAAACAAGTTAACCTAATTGCATTGTTTTTTTGGGGGACGTATACATAACTTTCAATACAGTATTCCATAGTTTCCTAAAAGACGACTGGCCGCTCTACACATTAACAAAACCACTATTTACTGGTTAAGTTGTTATTTATAGGATAGAACTCAGTCAGTAATGTGATTCAAGACTTATTCTTCCTCTAAACTGTATCAGTAGTATTTCACAAAAATCTATTTTGTGTCCACTTCTATTTAATGTTTATTAATGACATGTGTAAGCATGTCCCCAACTCTTTTCTAATTTAATGTGCAGATGTTTCCACGATTATTATGAAACAGTCCCAACTGCAAAATATTACTCAGTATTACTCAACAAGCGCTATATAACAGAGGAAAATATGTTACTGAATCTCCGATAAAGATAACAATCACTAAATGAAAACCCTTTCTGGTCATACCACATCTCTGACAAATGTAACTTCTACTGCAGACATCATTATTAAACAAGTATCTAAAACCGAACTACTGAGAGTTATCACTGATGTACAACCAAACTGTGATCAACACATACAATGTGCAATATCAGCAGCAAGTAGAAACGAGGCATGCTGTACAAAACTAAACCTTTCCTTACTGGCAATGCTTTTCAAAACACAGACAAAGCACTCCTGCAACCTGCAAAAGTAAATGAACTAAACATTTAATAAAATAATCAAATTTCTAGCAAATCTATCTAATTCAACACATCTCTATCTAGCTTTAAATAAAATGGACTATCTCAACATGCACGATAACATCCCGCATACACAGCTCAAAATAAATTTTAGCATTATTTGTCCTGGTCCACTTCAATAAGCACACAACACCGAATGACATTTGACAACCTTTATTAAACTTCCATAAACATCATTGTCAACCAAGAGTTATAAATTCCAACCAAAACATGACAAAATAACCATAAGGGCAGCGTAACCACTCACCCTTGATAAGCAGCGTCCCCCACTTGCTCACTTATCTTTGCACTAACAAGGCAGTGTTACCTCGCTCACCTTCAATTTATTGAATTACATCACCATCCATATAAGCAGCTCTGCTTGCTTATTAAATTATCCAACAGAGCAACCGCTCACTTTCCTTCCCAACTTATTGAACTGCATATCCAACACCAGAGGGGGAACAGAAGAGGGCAAGTCTTCCCCTCTTCTCCACCCACCAGCCTGACCAGGCTGTTCCCCCTCTCACCCACCAAACTTCCAGCCTCGTAACTGCCATTAAGGCATTAGGCCAAACATCGTTCGATGTACCCCATCCTTCTTAACCAAACTGTGTCTGTGCCATCACCTCTCAAGTCCCTTTCCCGTAAATAACAAAATTAGCCAGTTGCCTAAAAGCTGAAAGTAAACCACTGTTCCCTCTCCACTGCTAAGGTAACCTACACTAACCTCATAACCTAGCATACACAGTATCTATGAATGAAATACTCAGTTGCCCAACTGTCATAACAATAAAAGTTTCATAATGATTCTCTGGTCATCACCAGACAACCAGACACTGCCACTTGAAACCATGCAAAGACAATTACATACCCTCACCTAAAATTGCAGCTCCATCTTACTACCCAATAAATATAATAACCATATGAAATCTCTTTCAATATTCTATTTAATAGCAATCTTATCACACCAGCTACTCACTATGAGCAAAACTGCATTTAAACCACCATCATGGCCTTAATAGTATGACCCGAAATGTACCACAAACAGTAAACCCAAGCCAAGCAAACTACCTAAACACAATGTACCACAAAAACCTGCAAATGCCCCATGTCACCAGGTCAGACAAGGTCACTGACATGCCATCATGCTTAAAGGCCACCTCCTGATCACCCAATGGATATACTAATGAACAAACTGCCATTTCTTTCCCTAATGAAACAATTGTGTAAAAATCCCCATCAATCCACCATCCACTGAATGGATGACGGACTTCACCCCAGGATTCCAACCATGTCCCTTGAAGGACAACAGCCATATGAGGAAATAAGAAATTAAACTTAGGTAACCTATAACAGCCTTAAAACCATTGACGTCATCCCTACCTATAAACCGTCATTTGGTGTACGGCATCTTCCCTCACCAAACTGGATTCCTGCCATCATCACCCAAAACTCTACCACATGAACAACCAAATTATATTGGATAAACTTCTACTTACCTAATCACCACTAGTAGCCTTACCATGATTCCCAGATCAGTACCCACCAAATATACCACCCAAAACACACACACACACACACACACACACACACACACACACACACACACACACACACACACACACACATCAGGGCAGTGTACTACCAAAATCTAAGTAGCCGAATGTCACCCAAAACAAAACAAGGTCAACGACTTGCTATCATGCCTAAGTGCTGCCCCTCCTCTTTTTTTTTTTTTTTTAACGGCTATACTCATGACCACAATGCTATTTCCTTTCTTTAAATGATCAATTGCCTAGTAATCCTGCCATCAAACCCACTATCCCTTATAAGGCAATCACATTATAAAACTAAAATTCAGACATCCTAAAAAAAAAAAAAATGTAGAGTAGAAATATATTCCTTTCCCCGAGTCCCCCATGAGCTAGTTCCTGAAAACTCCCTATGATGCACAACAACAAAGAACTCTTGCAACATATCACACCAGAAGGGTAATGATAGTACAACACTATGCTTCTGATTAAGACGCTGACCGCTTGCAAAAACCTAACACCTGCATAACCTTAAACCACCCCAAAATTCATTACCTCCTACTGCCAATCCACAACATTCAAAACTAACCTTAACCCCCATACTACCTATGCCACTAGTAATGTACAACATGGCCAACTGCTGGAAAACTCCAAAAGCATGCTTTGTTTAAACCCTCCATCTCTCACATAAACAAAACACCCTGTCCCAAAATATCCCAACACACTCTCATGCCTTCAATGCTCCTGAAACCCTACCTACAAAATTCACTCAAGCATAAATGAAATGGTTCATGTGGTATTCCTTCTAAACCCTAACCTAGTATATAAAATGACTAATACCTACCCCGCACTATGACCAGTTTTATGCTTTCTGTCACCAGAGTACACCATGCGCCTTCAACCAACCAGTAAGCTGGAAGGGTAACTGTAAATGCACCACAAGAGTTCCACCCAATTCTGACATGCCTGAGTATAAAGTGGTACCCCAAAATCCTGCAGCAAGCCTTTTAACCATAATGCAACATGATACACCTTCTTCAAACAGACAGCACAAGCACACCATTGCCTGTTGTGACATCACCTCACCTGTGGAAACCCCAGACCCTATAACAATACCCAACCCTGCAATATCCTACCCCAAACAGATCTCTTCCTCAACTTGCCCCCCTCTACCTCAAACTGCTGAATAAAGATTACCTGCAACCTCATTATACACCACTTCAGCAACCAAAACATCCACCCAAGCAGAATCCTTTACCTTTCAAATCCACCTTAATCAGGGCACTGACAGTTACTCATGCACAGTTCCCTCACTTATGACCTCATTGCACACCACCCAAGGGATCAGGACCTCCATTGCAGCAGCCTCCCTTCTCTTTCGAGACTCATTTATTCCAGTCCCCAACTGATGCCTACTCCAGTTCCATACCTCCGTGATTTGTAAAAGAAAAACAGACTAAGCCACTTGCCTTTGCAAAATTGAACAAAGATGAAGCCTCTATCCCTGTTTCTTGTGATTATGCATCAAACACCTTATCACTATGACCCCCTTTTAACGTCAACCATCACCTTAATATGAATAAATTAAATACTATCAATATAGTGAATAATATTATTCCAGTAAGACAATAAACCTTTCCTCCCCTTACATAGGTCCCTGTTAGAAATACCCCACACCGAATCATACTACATACCGCTAAGATGCCTACCTTTCACATCTGACATTTACCAATTCCCTCTTTAATGAACTACTACATCTCCTCATTTAAAATATAGGGCTTACCAATTCATTCCCTGCATGCATACAGCCTTGCAACCCCGCCCCAATGACCTCAAAACAAAGATGGGCACTCAAAACCTTTAACTCTTGTTTTCATGATATTAATCTATATTACTACAATTTTTGCATTTTCTAAAAATCTCCATGACCAAGTAACACTGACAAAACTGCTTAGTCTCATATGAAAACTCTCAGCTAGCTGAAGAAAATGCCACCAACATTTCCCGTGCAACCCGAGTGGATCCTCCCTCACCTTGCTGAGATCTTGTAAGTTGTTAAAATATTATGAACAGAACAGTTACTGTGTTTACTGTCACCTATAAAACTCAATTTTAAGACGTAACCTAAGGAATGTTACCACTATAACAATTTGTGCTGAAGGGTTTCTATTTATGCTTTCTTTATAACCCCTATGGTCCCAGAGATATGACCATTCATCTGAAAATGTGATGACACTCCCCATACCCTCTACTGAGTGTCATTGTAAATATATTCGCAGCCTGATTGTTCACACTGCCTAAAATGCAAGTATCTAAGCTACTTGTTTGGCTTCTGCCATGTGTACTGACAGTAGGTATGCGTACTGCACAAGATGCAGAAGGTTTCATCTTACTACTCGCCCTACCCTCTAGTTAACTGGGACCTTCCCGGCAGACTGAACCACTAAGGATACTTACAAGTTCAGAAAGCAACTGGAGCAAGCCCTGCAACAGCATGAACCTCCAACTGATCCACAGCCTGCAAATTACAAGCCAGCCTCCATCCCTAACTGCAGCGTCCAAGGATCAGTCACTAACCTACCTGATAGACAATTCCATGACATGGCTCAGCACAGAATACCAAATTCCAGACATTCTGTGTACTTCTGTGCACCTGTGAAATCAGTACAGTTGAGAGGCAGGCCACTCCTCGTGCCATGGTTATTGCCCTACCACGCCAAGAGCCATCTGTTAATAAAACAACTTCCACCCCCCCCCCCACAAGCCCCTTGCATCTCCTCACACACTGAAAACCAGATGACTGTGATAGGCAGTAGCCCGAAATGGGACAAAGTAAAAGTAATCAGATCACTATAACCTGTGAAAATTGTTCTTTTTTTGTGCATCTGGTCATTTCAAAGTCTGGATTCTCTTTAACATATTCATATATCAGCTATATAGATCTAGCATTCCCCACTAAAATCAAATATTATTGGATCCTGTGGCAAAACATCATGATTAAAGCTTATTGATTAAAACTAGGGTGTTCTTTGATAATCTTTTAAGGAAATATCCAGTAAGCATGAATTCCTGTTATCAAGTTCAAAGTGCATTTACCTGATACCTGCATAAATTGAAGTATTTCATAATGGAAAGACTGACAACATTGCAGAACAGCAGTAAGCGTGGAATTTTAAATGCCCAAACAGAATTAATGTGGAATACAGGAAGTAATTTATTCTCACAGAGCTGCTAAACTATATCTATAAATATAAATATATAAATATATATAAATATATATATATAATATATAATAATATAATAATATAATATAATATTATAATAATATAATTATAATTATATTATATTATAATTATATATATATATATAATATATAATATAATTATATAATATAATATATAATTAATATATATATATATATATATATATATATATATATATATATAATATATAATTATATATATATATATAATTATAAATTATATTATATTATAATTATATTATAATTATATATTATATTATAATAATATAATAATAATATTATAATATAATATAATAATATATATATATATATATATATATATATATATAAATATATAAATATAAATATATCTATTCAGCATCATCTTAAATTTGCATTTGTACTCATTTATTCAGTTACAGATAATTTCCTATCTTTAGAATCTGTGATTAGTTTATCCGGACGGATATTTTTACATTTACAGTGAAAATTCTACTGGAAGATTGCATCTGAAAGCCTCCCATATTAAAATTTCCAAAAACTGCATAAGTCAGAAATACAAAAATGACACCATCTGTTTAAAGAATCATTACATAGAAAAAACTAATGGATGTAAAAGAATAATCTATTAAAATGTACCATTAAATGGTAATGCCTCGCTCCACTGACAATTTGCCGCACCGCGCATGCTCAGGGCAGCCGTTTGCCTCCCTTACTCAAAGACCCATGAAAAGCCTCTTGCAACTATGAGATCGCTAAACAAATCTACCACAGAATTGAGCAAGGCACAACAAAATGAAAAGGACAACAACAAGAAAAAAATCATACCCCACAGCTCCCACGGCAACATTCACATTCTCATATATACAACTTAGGTTATCGCTGTGTTCTTTTTTTTTTTTTTTTTTTTTTATATAAGCCATAAGTAAGCAGCGCATGTGCATTGCCCTTACTGTCACAAAGGTGCCCTCAAGCCCGCAAAAGCAGTACCATACATAGTTGAAGGGCCAGCACAGCACCATGAAAACCTACCTCCTGTAATGGAGGTGAAAACTAAACAGAAGGATAGCTATACCACACTTCATCCCCAAGAACCAGATCCAGTCCACCTGCCGCTCTCCCTAGGTTAGTGAACCAAATTAACTCAAGATGCCAAAACTTCCACTATTAGTGATAGAAATCAGGAATCACCCCACCAATAACAGATTTGCATTAGCATCCCTCTCCTGACAGATAGCGTTGTAACATACAAGAAGCCAAAAAAATATATATGGGATGAAATAAGAAGAATAAATAGAGAGAGGGGGAGTAATAGGGCATTTTTAACAGGCAAAATAAATGAAGCAGATAAAAAAATGTTTGGTGGACCCAATATATTATGTATCAGTTTATAATGTCAAAAGTAAAGAAATGGTGGAATTAATACAACACTATTGGAAGTATTTGATAAATGTTTGGCAAATATTCTTCCAAGAAAACTTTTTTTCTCATATACTAGGGGCAAAAATTTGCGAGATATGCTAGTACATGGTATGTTCAGTATGCCTGCCATGGAAATAACAAAGGCACTATCAGTTAAGGGAACTTTGAAATGTGGCAAATGCAATATATGTACACATATTGTAAGTACATTTCACAGCATGAATAATGTTAAATTTTAACCTAGGGGCACTTTTTCTTGTAAGAGTAAAGGGGTAATATATGCCTTGAGGTGTCCCTGTTACCTAAATTACATACGGGAGACAAAGAGAGAATTTTGTGTTAGATTCATGGAGCATATGACACATATAAAAAACTGAAGGGAAGATAAAGTGATTGCTTCACATTTTAAAATGTTTCATAATAATAATAATGTCAATTTGTTGTATGGCACTGTTTTAGAACAAATAGAATGTATAGATGTTAAAGAAGATATATTAAAACAAAAATTGCTATACAAGGAGAGTATTTATATATTTGAAATATAAGACATTGATTCCTAAAAGTTTAAATAATGAATTGAATTGGAAATGTTTGGTTTAATGAGATAATTGTTTTTTATTGTTTAATTGATTGAGTTTAATGATAGAATATAAAAGGTAGAGTTTTTATAGTTCTTCTGTTCCTTGAAGGTGGCAACACCAAGGCACTAGAATAAATTATTTTTGTTTTTACTGGTCTCTATTTCATTGGAACCAAGCAGCTGGATATATTTTCATTTGGATCTTAGTTGTTGTTTTGAACTTCTTCTAAGGAGGTGAAGGTTGTGTTGTGGTGCTTTAGTTACGTCTTCGGATCCAAATATTGATGTTCCTCGTTCTTTCCATGAGGATGTTTAATCCACGTTAGGAGCAGCTGGAGGATTGGGTTCCCAGGTGGGATCCCAAAGGACTATGGAACATTACTTGAATAGTTTACTACATGTAGCCAGACAAACTATGGAAAATCGTCCAGTGAGCCAAGGTACTGGTTCCCTTTTTGATTTTTTTGTAAATGAGAGGGCAATGAGAGTGACTGACCTTTTTGTTTCTGTGGGGCATATGCTAAATGCGATACTCACTGAAAAAAGAGAATTATGTGAATAATTTGAGAGATTATTGGAAAAAGAAACAAGAACTTATTTAAATATACTGGGAATGCAACGCTATAGACTTCGATATTACACCTAGAGGCCTGCGTTTTATCAAAAATCCTAGTACACCTTTTAATTTAAATTGCCCTGTGGAAAAACAGTTTAGAGAACGTTGGCTGAAAGCCTCACATAAATGTGTGGTAGAATGGTTATATATATTGCTGGAAAGAGATCAAGTGAAGCATAAGAGCTTAAAGCAGGAATTAGCTTCACTCTCACAGACTATAAGCAGCTCTTTAGGTGTGCAAAACATTAACAACTTCTTAGAAAAGGTTCTGTAGAGGCGTATCTTGTTGAGTACAAGAACACCAAATTGACAAGGACATCAATGACTATGAAGCAGGGCGCGCATTTGTGCCCCTGACCAATCAGAAACCAAGGAGCCAGCGATGTCAGCATGTAAGTTTTAAAAAGACCGCCAAGACCACCTCTACTTCATTTGCGTTTTCAGTGGGAGCCAGTTACTATAGCACAGGGAGAGCAGAACCAGTACTGGCAGGGTCAGAAATGGAGGCGGAATTACAGAACCAATGGCAACAATTCAGATGGAGGGCAAAGAATGGATTTTAAACAAGGCCAAGGTACCGGACATTACTATAAGAAAAGATTCAGATGCTAAGGTATGTACTGAATCTAATTTAGTGTTAAACTTATCCAGTTGCAGTTTAATACAGGAACAAGTGACAGTTTTGAACCTTGGACTGAAATTTGTGCCCACGGTAATACAGAGCGGTCATGTAGTAAAACAGGAAATGTTTAAATTTATACATAAATTATATTTGAGATATCATTTTGCATTGCAATTAGATAGAAGCAATGTCAGTAATAGTAATGTGCCATTACTTAATAGTGAATCTGATGACAGTTTTTTTCTTGCTGTGAAGATGTGGGGGAAATGTTTTTTGCTAATGAAAGTGAGAATGAGGTTGATATTTTAAATGCATATTGTAAAATCGATGTGTCTACCATAACTGTTATAAGTAAGTATATTCCCTCTTTTGATAATGCATATATATCACATTTCAGCTCCCATGATAGGCTTTGGGGGGAAGGCATTTGTGATAATGTTTTAAAAATTAACACAAAGTATGCTATAATTTGTCCTCAAGAGAATGGCAGGCATTGTAAATATTACAAAATAGGAAAGATTTAATAATAAAACCAATGGATAAAGGAAATAAGATAGTGGTTATGAATGTATCACAGTATTATAGAATATGTATGGAAAATCTAGATAATGTCGAAGTATATGAGAAATGTGACAAGAAAGAATATGAACAAGCATTGATTAATTATGAAAAAATATTGGGTAGAAGTGTGAGGTTACTTTACTGAGAAAAATGTAAAAGATAGACTGTTCAATAGGAACAGCGAAAAAGTTATTTTCTTTTGCTTGCCCAAAGTACATAAAAGATTAGAGAATCCCCCTGGCAGGCCCATAATTTCGGCCTGCAAGTACTTCTTGCATAATATTGGTCTGGTGTTACATAAAGTATTCTTGCCCTATTTCCAGAAATCACCTATATATGCACAGAATAGTTTTGATTTTTTGAAGAAAATTTCTCCCATAGTTTGGAATAGGAATAAGTATTGGCTAGTCCTTGATGTTAAGAACTTATATACAAGTATCAAACATAAGGACGGAAAAGAAGCCATTAAGTACTTTTTAGGGGATAGTCCGTTTTCAAATTTTATTGTAGACATGGTAGATTTTTGCCTGAAGAACAATTATTTTCATTTTAATAATGAAATGTATTGGCAGAAACAAGGTACAGCCATGTATGTTAATCTCTTCATGTCTTTTTTTGAAATTCCTTTTTTATTTAAGTTGGATTTTATGCAGAAATATGTTGATTTTTATTTTCAATACATAGATGATTTGATATTTATATGTGAAGATGGTTGGGATGAAGTTGAAATTTTCACAACAGAACTACATAAAAATCCATTGGTTTGCCATTTGATGGTCTACAGAGGGGTAGCAAAGTTATATATTTGGATCTCATGTTAGAAGGCAAAGAAAATGGAAGTATTGTGACAAATATCCATAGAAAATGTGTTGATGGTAGTCAGTATCTCCATACTACCAGTTGTCATCCACCCCATGTTTTGAAAGCTTTACCTTATGTGGAATTATTATGAATTTCTAGATTATGTAGTGATAAGGACCTGTTGACACAAGAGATGAACCCAACTGTTAAAATGTTTTAGGCTAGAGTATACTCTATAAGTAACATACAAGAAGCCTACAATAAAATAGGGGATGAAATAAAAGGAATAAATAGAGAGAGGGGGAGTAATAGGGCATTTTTAACAGGCAAAAGAAATGAAGCAGATAAAAAATGTTTGGTGGACCCAATATATTAAGTATCAGTTTATAATGTCAAAAGTAAAGAAATGGTGGAATTAATACAACACTATTGAAAGTATTTGATGCAAGATAAAATGTTGTTTTAGAACAAATAGAATGCATAGATATTAAAGAAGATATATTAAAACAAAAAATGCTATACAAGGAGAGTATTTATATTTTGAAATATAAGACACTGATTCCTAAAGGTTTAAATAATTAATTGAATTGGAAATGTTTGCTTTACTGAGATAATTGTTTTTTTTTATTGTTCAATTGATTAATTGATACAACACAAAACCAATCCAGTAGACCTTCAGAACTTGCACCATTGAAGCAACAACTTTTATTACGCAAAATAAAAAGGATTAAGTGCATTCATCTGACTGTAACACAGAACTTCATCAGAATCTAAACACAGATCTAAATAAAACCATGAACTCAACCTTAAAGGTACATTCAAACCAAAAACCCAAAATGAAGTGAAGTAACATGTTAGTCAGACAGTTCTATAAATAAACTAATTCTTTATACTACAAATAAACAGCAAATGGACCCAGTGATGACAGCAGGACTAGTAGATAAATCCATCTTTAATGCACAAATAAAACCAAGACATAAGCGCTTTCTTAGTATCAGTACTTGAAGTAGTGATACTATAAAAGTGCTTATGTCTTGGTTTTATTTGCGCATTAAATAAGAATTTATCTACTAGTCCTGCTGTCGTCTCTGGGTCCATTTGCTGTTTATTTGTTTTATACAATTTCTTGGAAGGACCCAGGTACCTATTCTGGCTGGTGATTGTTTCATTTTAATTCTTTATACTGTTACGATACACATAAAATTCAAAAACATAGAACTAAGAAATGTAAACGTTTTTAAAATGGTTTTAATTTTCTATATTTTAAAATTTAAAATGTTTTTGAAAATGGGGAGCTGTCAACATGTTGTATGTTCCAGTATATGAGAAAACTACAAAAAATACCTAGTGTCAAATATTATACTTTGTAAGATCTAAGTTTTAACAAACTATTGATACTTAGGTGGTCATTCAACCCAGGTGGATATAAAGCCTCCAACTTGATTTGCCGTTTGAGTTCTTTGGCTTCCAATATATCATTCCAAGGATCCCCTCTTGGATTCAAATCCATTTTGTCAATACCAAAGAATAAAAATTTATGTCTAGCATGTTGCACAATATCTTTAGCCAATGAATTAGTGTTTCTACCATATCTGATATCTAACTGGTGCTCATAAATTCATTCCTTGAAATGTCTCGAGGTTTTGCCTACATAAAAACATGTACAAACCTTGCAGACAGCGATGTACACAATACCTTTAGCGTTGCAATTACAATAAAAAGACGGGCAAAGTGTTCTACCATTAACTAAAAACAGGTTCCCTTCCTTAATATGGGAACACTGGGAACACTCCACATTTATACGTCACAGTTCTCCTGTTATTTAATCCTGGCCATTCAAGATGGTCCTTAATGGATTTCCCTTTCTGGAATACAACCTTAGGTTCACTCCCAATACATTCAACCACCCCCTCAAAACACGAAAAACGATTCCAGTTCTTCCTCAATACCTTTGCTATGTTGGCGTGATCAGTGATGTACGCTGTGACAAATGCATGTAAAAACATGCTATTCTCATCCTTTCCTATAGGGGATTGGTCTCCAAGGTGAACCTCTTCATCCCTCAAAAATGGATTTGTAAAAACCTCTGTCTCTTTTATTAGCAACCTCAGTAAAAATGTTAGAAATTAGGGGTTCAGGGTACCCACGCTTAATGAGCATATTCTTCAATTTTTCACCTTCGTGGAAAAATAGTCCTTCCTCAGACACCATATGTGCCAACCTAACATATTGGCCCTTGACAAGGCCTCCCTTTTGGTGGTACAGGTGACTACTGTCATAATGCAGAAGGCTGTTCAAGTAAGTGGGCTTCCGAAAAATATCACTCACATACCTCTGCTGGGGATAGTCCTTACTAATTTCCACATCTAAGTAGCTAATACTATGTTGATTCATATTGAAGATAAATCTCAAAAAGGTGGTGGTACTGTTGCAATAATTGAGAAAAGGTACAATGTCATCCATTGGCCCCTTCCAAGCAATAGAAATGTCATCCAAAAAGCGACAATAGGAATCCCAGTGTTTCTCATAATGACACACCCTTAAATACCTTTTCTCCCACTCCAACATGATTATGCTGGAGAAAATGGGGGCACAAGCTGCCCCCATGGCCACTCCACATTTCTGTAAAAAATATTGGCCTTCAAAAAACACATAATTGTTTTTAAGAACAGTTTCCATAAGGGTAACCAAAACACTGTTGGAAAAATCCCCTGTGGAAAACAAAAAATCCTGAAACCACTCAGTGCCAAGGGGGATGACAATAAATAAATTGACAACATCAATAGTCAAAAAAAATCATTTCATCCCTAAAAGGCAGGTTTCTAATTTTCCTCAGAAAGTCCCAAGAGTCTTTACAAACAGTGGCATAGGCCTCTAATCATTTCTTCAATTTGATGTCAATATATTTTGCTAGAGGGTGTATTTTGGCCTTAGAGGCATTTACAATGGGACGAAAGGGGGGGGTGGGGGGTCCATCAAATCTTTATGTATTTTTGGAAGTCCAAAAATTGCTGAAACAATGGGATACTCATAAGCCAACAAATTGTACTCCTCAAAAGAAATAGCACCTTAGTCTAACATATCTTTGACAAGGTAGTTAATGTGCACATAACATAAATTTACTAAGTTAACTGAGGCTTCCTCATACATGTTGTCATCAAATAGCATCATGTTCGTCTTGTTACAATAATCCACCTTTGTCATAACAACAACCCCCCCACCCTTGTCTGATTTCATAACTCTTAACGTTTTATCTAAACACAATAGTTTAAGTAAATTACATTCTGCAAGGGTGAGGTTATGTTCGGTATCCAGACAAGCACTTCCTAATATTTTCCTAAACTCAAATTCAAAAATAATAAGAGGTAGTTGCAGTGGTGGATTAAACAAACTTTTATGGGTAATCTCACTGGTAGTGTACTTCCTATTGCTGTTTTTAAACAATAGGCACAAGTTAAGCTTTGTCAAATGCAGTTTAAAATCCATCAGCACGTTCTCAATTTTCACACGCCCAGATGGTGCAAAAATTAAACCCTTTACTTAAAAGTGCAGCATGATCACAACTAAAATCTTTCTCTGGTTTATAGGTTAGTAGTAGACTAATTGCCTTTATGGGCCATTTTAAGCCTAGCCAATTACCCCGTGTGAGAATCAAACCCCGTACCTTGTGTCTGTAAGGTAAACATCTTAACCATTATGCCAATCTAACATCACCTTCAACATTAGTGGTGACAATCGGACCAGTCTGTGGTATATTCTCATCAGCCAAACAGCTGGAAAAGGTAGAGTTTGTGTCCAGTTCTATCTCAATCGCCATTGTGGGTCATAATTGGTGGATCCTCTCCACTGGTTCCGATAATTCTTTTGTTGCTGGTTCGTGTTTCGGTTCCTCAGGTGCTCTGAGCGCCTCAAAGGGGCCTGTTTTAAAGGGGCATCCTGCCCAAATGACTCCATCTGAGCCTGTACGTTTACATTTTCGTCTTCCGTCTTAGGGGAGACAAAAAGAGAATTTTGTGTTAGATTCATGGAGCATATGAGAGATATAAAAAACGTAGGGAAGATAAAATGATTGCTTTACATTTTAAAATGTTTCACAATAATGATGTCAATTTGTTGTATGGCACTGTTTTAGAACAAATAGACTGTATAGATGTTAAAGAAGATATATTAAAACAAAAATTGTTATACAAGGAGAGTATTTATATTTTGAAATATAAGACACTGATTCTTAAAGGTTTAAATAATGAATTGAATTGGAAATGTTTGCTATATATATATTACTACTACCAACCTGTGTTATTGGGCATTACTCACTGCTTCCATAGTCAACTATTCTAAGGCCTACCTGACCACCACTACTTGTAGGTCGTCATGGACTAAAAACTGCTGTAGCAAGTTCACACCAGAAATGTGACTCCTAGCTCAGTTACACTTGACAAAACCCTCTAAGCTCCTCCCTACCCTTACCTCATATCCTCCTAAACATTCCTCACTCCCATTTGACCCTATCCTCCCCGTATTCTCTTAATTCCTGCTAATCTATATATCTAGCCCCACTTGAAGATGTCCCAGGACAAAATGGTCTGTTCCAAACCTCATTACCCTGCCATAAAATATATCCTGCATTACAGAAACATGGATAAACCTATAATCTATCAAGACCACTAAGAGCTCAACAAAAATACTTGTTGTCACAATCACTCTAGGGTCTTTCAGTATTCAGTATATATAAGTAAGTATGTAAGCCATTAGAAATCAAAACTGAGAAAAAATGTAAAATGTTTACTACTGTACACCAGAAAACTACTTATCAAGTAGCAAACTCTGTCATCGTATGGTAAATTGAAACTCAGTTCCAGTAATGCTAATCCCTTTCAAGTAATGAAACAATCACTGTAAATATAAATTAAACAAGCTCGTATACGTTAGATTTTTCTTTGCAAATATGATGCTTCTACAGAAACAAATCTTTACCTTAAAATCTCAGGCTTTCAACACTTTTCCGTGGCTTAGGGAATGCATTCCACAAGAATTGCAATACGTAGTAAGAGGAGTACTTCATACAAGGTATATACTAAGTCATTTAGTCAACATACTCAGACAAATAATATTTGCCTCCATTTAAGCTGATATATTTTTCTTTGCCCTGAAAAGAGCCATCACAAGGAACAGTGAAAGCCTTTGCCTGTGTTTCCTCAAGTTTGTAGTAATCAAAACTTCAACTGGACAGTTAACAAAGTTTCATCTCTGAAAAGTGTTTTTACCAGTGCATGCCTCATGCATCCTCCATGTGAAGGGCATCTCCCCACTATACCCCCCACCCCACTCCCCCCACTTAATGCACAGAAAAGAAGAAAGACCACAAACACCATCTCACTATGGCAAGGCAATCAGAAAGCACAATAATTTTTTTTTCATGAGAAGCAATAATTACCTGAGCTGGACATTGGCAAGTCATAACTGATGAGATAGAACTGATTCATTTAACACACAAAGCATAATATGGTGACAGACATGTCTGCAGACATTACAAAATGGCTAACAAATATACTGACATATCAAAAGAAAGAGAAAATCAGCCCATAATTCAAAATCACTTTCCTGCCCATGATCCAAGTGAAATCAGCTCCACCTACCTGCTTCACTCTACAGTATGTGTGCTAAGCACATAGTTTAGCTGACAATTCCTGCTGCAAAACTGAGACATTATCCCTGCCAAGGGAATTTCTACAGCTGAATTTCACTCCTATTGTAGAAGCACAAAAGGAGAAATACCTTCAGTTAAAACTAATGTAAGCCAGTTTCCAAGAATTAAATTAAACTGCTGAAATATTATGTTTCCCTCACTTCTGCATCAGTGTGCACTGTACTGTAATGCTGAATATGCTGGAAGGGCTTCCCACATTCCTTATACTGCTTAAGGTAAAGCTAAGTAAAGACTTTAGTATATTTTATTTTATCATTGCAAAATTTTCCTAGAGAAATCAAATAAAGCCCATAACAATAAAATTAAGTACTGTGACTCTCCCCAAGTAGTTAGGATTTCAAAGACCTTGCCTTTGTATCCATAAACATTCTGTCTCATTGATTGTTTTTGGTGGAAAACCACTTGTTGGGGGAGTAACTGCATTCCGTTGAAGTATCTGATTGGTTGAGCCCACTCCGTTTGCCTTCATGACACTTGGCCTCACTCAGCTCCCCTACCCGACTTTCAAGTCCAACCCACCCCCCACATCGTCAACACTTATTCTAAGCTGATCTCCACCTACCACATTACCACTAATCGTGAAAGAGTTTACAATCTATACTTTTGTCCCTCCTTCACACACCCACTAATCACTTCTTCCTTATAGGTTCATAGGTTCATAGGTTGGTACTAGGCTATCAGCCCTAGGGCCTATACAAGCCTAGCCATAACAATTCCCTGGCTATTTCTTCCCACATTATTTACTTTCCTGGACCCCTGTCTAGCAGGGCGACTGACGTGATCCCTGGGGTGAATTTCCTTTCTCCCATCCAATTGTCAAGGTTCCTCTTGAAGAGGTCCAAAGAGGCACTCTGCTTGACATGTATGGGCAATCTATTCCAGAGTCTGGGGAGTCTCTGGGTCAGGAACCTATCCCTCCAGCATGTTTTGTTTATTGTGATGACAAGGTTTAGATCCCTGGAGCGTGTAGCTCTGAGGGATTGGGATTTCTTTAAGTGTAGCATGTCCAACAGCTCTGGGTTTGACATGGCCTTGTATGTTAAGCAGAGATCGCCTCTGAGTAGACGATGTGCGACAGAGTATAGCTGGAGTTTTTTAAGGCGGTCAGCGTAGGGCATCTGCTTTAGGCCTGTGATTTTTTTAGTGAGGTATTTCTGAGGCCTTTCCAGTTGTTGCAGATGTCTTGAGAGGTACATACATTCTTTCTTTCTTTTTTCAGCTGGATTCCTTCTACATTGTAACTCGACAATCCCTCCAACTTCACCCAACCCACAACCAGCCAAACCATATCCAGCCCTCTATCACTATCCTGTTTACATTTTCACTAACTGGACACTTTAATAATAGTTAACATAATAGTAAAAGTACTGCAGTTTACCTTTCTCCTCTTTCTTGGACATGTAACCAAGTATCATGCACCTCTCAACATCTGTATTATGCATGTGCTAAGGGCATTGCTATAAATGGCAATTACTTCCATATTTCATTCAGTATAGCCCACAGCCTTTACAACCTGTCTTACATTCATCTTTTCAAGCAAGTATATATAAAAGTAACTAATCTAACCCACAAATTACAAGTTTAAAACAAAGTGGCATTGTATGTTCTGGCTGTCCCTAACTAGTCTGCATCTGTGCAGTCATATTCATCTCAACCTAGGTCCAACCACAGCATCCTCTCCCATAATGGCGCACACAACCATTTTTAATGTAACACTTCACTCCTGTAACTTAGGTCAAACAAGTCTGAAATTTATAAACATTAACCTTAGAAGCTCCTGTAACAAAGTAACTGAACTGCATGCTTTCATATCTCATTGCAACCCTGACATCCTTGACATCACAGAATCCTGGCTAAAACCCAAAATCAAAGACACTGAAATCCTCCCTCTAGGATATAGTATCATTTGAGCATGCCATATATCCAAAAAGCAGGTGGTTAACTATTATATGCCCAAAATACCTGAACATGTCCCTTTATCAGAAAAAGCATCCCGTATTCAGTAATGCAAAGAATCTTATTGTCTTACTCATACTAAAATCTTATAAGACCATATTTATCATAGCCTTATATATTCCTCCTGAAAATAACTTCAGCGCAGCAGAGGTCATACTGTCCTGGACATATACCCCAAGAAATAATCATCCTTGGGGTCCTTAGCATAGACTGGGCCCATATTCTATCTGATGTACTCCCACTACCAGTATTATGCGTTTTTTTTGCAGGTCATCAATATACCAAGATATAGCAAGCCCTCCTCTAAGGCTTCTTCTCTAGACAGGATTCTGTCAACTAAACCCAGTATTATCTATAACTGCTGTACACAATTTGACAACTTATGTGACCACCTGCTAGTTTTGCTAATAAGCTTGTATGAAATTGAGTAAAACATCACAGATACAGGAATGTG
The DNA here is from genome assembly GCF_019279795.1 of Protopterus annectens. NCBI lineage: Eukaryota > Metazoa > Chordata > Ceratodontiformes > Protopteridae > Protopterus > Protopterus annectens. Next base: position 906,065,184 of record NC_056729.1, read on the forward strand.
CATAACGTATCCACTTTTAATGCAGACTTTTTTTCTCTACTCTCAAACAATACAATCAGAATGTGTTAAAAATATCTCCTTTAGAGAAAGCCACCCTTGAATTTAATAAAGCATTTACCAATATCCTGAAAGAACATGCTCCCATGAAGAAAAGAAGAGTTAAACTTAATCTAGCAACGTGGCTATCTGAAAACAGTAGGTAACTAATGGTGCTTAGAGATAAGGCCTGGAAAGCATGGCATACCAACAAATCACAGGAAAAACTTCCGCACTACAGACAGATAACAAATAAAACAAAATAGGGTGTAAGGCATTACAAAAAAACTGCAGCATTTTAACTTACAGCTGGTACAGCAAAATAATCCTAAAAAATTCTGGACATCAGTCCAAAATCTACTAAATCAAGGCCAAAGTCAACAACCCACTCCCAGAAGACACTTCATCAACAGTCGATAATAACTTTCACAAATACTTCCCTCGAGTTGGGGCCTCACTTATCAAAGATAGTCCCACCAAAAATTCAACCCCCCTCCAACAAAACTCCACGGAAGCTCACTTCCTTCTCAAACCTGTCCCTCCCTACACCATAAGAAAATATCTCCTAAAACCAAAAGCTACAAGCCCTGCTGCAGTCAACCTTTTTCCTGAATTCCTAAAAATTGCAGCTGAAACTCTGTCATATCCAGTATTTAGACCAATAAACTTCAGTACCTTACCATAAAAAAATCTTCTCTCCCCCACACAACATGGTTCTCATCCCAGCCATAGCACCACTACTGACCTACTTCATATTGCTGATACCATTAACAAAAATAGAAAAACAGGAAACCTAGTATTGTCCTTATTCTTATGTCTGCCCAAAGCATTCAACACCATTTCTCACTATAAACTATTTGTAAAACTCTCCGCGTCAGGTCTCTGCTCCTCCTCCCTTGACTGGTTTAACAGCTACCTAACAGATAGATTCCAAGCAGTCAAATCACAGTAAGAACACTCACCATTTCTACCCATTACTGTAGGAGTACCAGAAGGTTCCATACTTGGACCCCTCCTGTTTAACATATTTACAAATGATTTCCATATTGCTTACAGGCACGCCACTCTTGTACAATATGCAGATAACTCCACACTAATCTGAACAGCTTCTAGCCTACAGAAACTTCAAGAAATTAATCAAGAGTCCTTTATGTCCATAGAATCCTGGCTAGAAAACTCATACCTCCTACTTAACCCGCAAAAACAAAATTACTACTTTTTACCTCAAAAACAGTCCCAAAACAAAGCCCTTGCCAAAAATCACTTCATTAAGCAACACCCTGATTTACCAGGTCAAAATACTTAGGAATCACAATTGACAACAACTAGAAATTTGACTGTTATTAAAAAAAGACACCAAATGCTCAGCCTTCTGTATAGAATAAAACCCTACCTAACAGACAGAACTACAAAAAACATAGCTAAAGCCCACCCCCACCTATCCTGCTGTATACCTCCCTACTCTTTACTAACCTACAAATGTCCATGCAAACAAAGCTGGAACAGTGCTACACTAAAATAGCTCACTTTAATGCAAATCACCCCTTTAGAACTCATCACTGTTCTGCTCTTAAACAACTAAATTGGACTGAACTCCCACATCACCTTCCCTATAATCAGCTACTACTAACTCATACTTAACATATTATCCTGGTGAGTATCTGGCACTAAAAGGCATGCTTCAACACTACCACCCTACCAAAGCTTTCCCTCTAAAGACAAACTCCTCCTCTCTATCACTAAAGCCCCAAATGCATTGGGAGCCTCCTTATACTCAAACTCTGTAACAACCTTCTGGAATGCCATCCCATATGCTCTTAGGCATTTTGAAAACCAACAAGCATTCAGAACACATCTAAGAACACACCTCTCAACACCATGTCTCTGTAGATGTACATCATCAGGATACGTATAACATCTCTGCTGTCTTCCTCTTCTCCTACTATACCTCTGTTCTCCTCTACTCTCTTACCAACTATCACTCTGTCATTGCTCACCCCACCTTCTACCAATGCCTCTCTTAACTCTTTTACCACTGATTTCATTTCTGTATCATGATTAAATCAACTTTTTGCTTTTCACCCTTTGTAAATAATGCAGTACTTTGTAGTGTGACATCTATCCTACTGCATAGTTATATCTGTGTAAAATATAATTAATATAAGAAGCCTTACTAATGTATGTATAGTTACTGTCTTATCTATTTTGACATTGGAAAATGTATTTTAATTGAATTCTGGCTGTTGATATTGTATATCTTAAGATTTTGTTTGCATTGCATGTACTGGAACTTTTCTCCCTGAGCCTCCTCTATAAAGGGGCCTGTGTGCCAGATGGACTTCCCCAGTCAACAAATGTAATACCTACCATGCGTGTGCAGACTACCCCATTACCTCCAGAGCTTAAAGCCCACATTTATTGCAGCAGCAACAGTATCAAAATCCAGAAGTGTTTTCTGTGGTTTGCTGGCAAATTTCGGCAAATTAGAAGCATGTAAAATGTCCAGTGGTTTTGATAAGAAGCCAGTGATCTGACATTCAAGCTGAGAGTACTGATTATTGCCCCACTGCAGCCCATTCGCCTTAGAGGCCTCCAATAATGGAAAGGCCTCCACCATTTCCTCACCCCAGTCTAAAAAAAAAAAACTTCTGTTTGCAGGTCTGTCAGGATATGCGCATTCATACAAGTGGCAGCAACCATATCCACAGTATTTCCCGTGGCAGTTTCTGACGATTTAGAAGAAAAGAAAAAAACACACGACATTCATTTCATCACTGTTTCGTAACTGCCTGAAAAACTCCAACACATTTGAAGAACAGAGAAAACCACCTCAATGCCCCAAAGCAGGTAGTCTTGCTTTACCAAAAACCACTTGTGCCTCTTTTCTCACAGATTGGCAATGCACCGATGGTGGAAACTGCGAAGTGTATCATCGCCGCTCCCCTTCATGTGTGTCTTCACGGAAACAATAAGGGAGTCAGTTCCTCAAAACCAAACAGTACAGGGCCCAATGATGGAAACTGTATACTATACCAAAGAAACACTCTTCAAAGACCAACAAATTTCCAATCCTGACCACCACATGATATGATCAAAGAGTACAAGAAACCTTGCATACTTGAAGTACTGTTTCCCTGAAAGCAGTTAAAAGTGAATCCAGTCACCGGAGCACAGGTTCCAGACAACAGCCTCAAAATGCAGACAAGTTTGTTGTCTAAACTGTTATTTTGTCAAGTTTAAGCATCCATCCAACTGACTGCCAGACCTGGCTCAAACCAACAATATCACCAATACTGAAACTCCAACACCAATGCAACTCCACAAAGAGCAAAGCACCCCCAACCTGTACAACCAAACCAGCTGCAAACTGCACCACAGAGACAAAACAAAATGGTGCAGAAGAGATGGAAAACAAATAAATAAATAAAGAAACAAATAACTAAAAGTACTACACCCCCATTAATCCACATTAAACCAAGGCCTACTGAATCTCCAGCACACCTACAAGTCGTCACAGACGTAGCACCTGCTTTAGCAAGTTCACTCCAAAATGTGATTACTTACCCAGCTACACTTGTCTAAACCCCTTAAGCCCCTCCCCACCCTAATCTCATTTCCTACCAATCCTCCCTCCCTCCATTTAACCCTTTCACCTCCCCAAGCCACTTAACTCTCACTAATATACCAGTCTAACCCCTCTTGAAGATGTCCCAAGACAACTTGGTTTGTTGCCAAACCTCATTTAGCTTATGGCAGCTAAATGTTCATAAATCTCTGCCAGTACCAATATGTTCTCCATGTTTTACACAGGCATCAATAAGTGTTCTCCATTCAGCTTAGAAACATTTCATGGATTACCTATACATTTGGGAAATTATGTCACAGACAAAGCTCCATGGCTTCTTTCTGCAGAAGACAGACTATATATGGAATTAGTACCAGTGTTCTACATCCTTGTAATTATAAGAATGTAAACTCACTGAGCTGATATCACAGTCACTCAAGCATAACAGCTTAAGTTGTCATTTGCTCATGTCACTGGTCCTGGATTCCTATATGAGCAAGATCACACTGCTCATATATGAAGATTTACTAGGAGATGTGATCATCCATTTTCCTGATGAAACAGTCAGACAGATTTCACCCTCTGTCAGAGATCTGTCATTTTCTGAGGTGCAGTGACCTTGGTGTGCTCATATTGTCACTAGTTCAAGTACATGTCATCCCAGTTCCTGTGTTTTTGAGCTCATGAAAAACATGTACTTCAGCATGTGAAATGCAATGTTTTCTTCTGAGCTTTTGTTTTGAGTCAATGAGACACAAAGGAAACAAGTCAAGGCTCATAAATCAAGATGGACACTGATGGATAACTTGTACTTAAATTATTCTGCATGGATTCTGCTATCCTGTTAACTATCCATCCCCATCTTACTGTGTTTGACATTATGTTTCTCTACTCCACCTCCTTCACTGCCTGCGTCACATCATGGTGGGGAGGGATATGTGCCTTAGCTTTATCTGTGAAACACTTCACTGTTGGCACTCAGGGTGAGTTTGTGACAGTGTAGCGAGCATCTACAAATAACTAGGGTCATGCACCATGTTACTGCCCAATAATCACATTGTCATTATCCTAGCTACTATTAGAACTTTGCATTTAACTGATAATCCCTGCTGTAATCATGTTAATCCTGCATGCATAGAACATGACATTGTCCATATGGGTGCACAAGGCCACTACATCTGTAGCTTAGATGTACCACCTTTCACACAAGCATCCTTAGTTATTAAAAAGAATGTCTGGGATTGGCTGTGGACATTCCTGTAGAATTAGGGACTAACCCCCCCCCCCCCACACACACACACACACACACACATACACACACACACACACACACACACACACACACACACACACGCACACATAGTAAGCTGACCATTGGCTACTCAGGTCTGAATCCCCGTCAGGCTTTCTGGCAGCATACCTCTCAACAGTTCAGAATTTTGCAGAATGCCCTGATTTTTGTCTCATATTCTTGATCTGTTCCTCTGAAAATTTGTGATTTTCTGGTAAATCATAGAGGACTGAAGTCACTAAGTAATGACAGACATTTGAGTTTCAGATTTCATATCCTTCAGAAAATGCAAAACCTATTATTCTATCAACGTTCTAAATTTGTAAAAATAATATTTAAAATTTGTCCCTGATTTTGGTTCTTTGTTTCCTCATTATTGTTTGCTTTGTCCAGACATTTTGCACTTAGAGAATGAGAAATATGTCTGTGACTGTGTCTGCTGCTAAGACTGGGCCTAGAAACTTGGTACCAGCAGCTACTATTATCAGAATATTAAACAAAATGTTTCCGAGATACCAGATACAGAAACTGAATGCCCATAAATGTCCTCTGTTCTGTACTACAGTTGTGTTTGTGTAAACTGCTGTTACCACAATTATCACATTTGAAGTAAAAGCCTCTTTTGTTCAGGATAGTCTTTATCTTTTCAATTGAACTGTACTATAATACTTTTGTGTGTCATGTTATTAAATGCGCTTTCTTTCAGTTTGTGGTTACAGTTTTTGAATTTGTAAATATAACTAAAACATTGACTTTGTTGTATTGCTCCTTAGCAGGCCCGTGTCATGCATGAAAACAATCCACTACCCATTTAACAGAGCATACATGAATCAGATAATAAAAATAGTTACTGACATTACCATCTGTCACATTCTTTCTGTAGTACTAGTTACCCAAACTACATGAGATGTTTTCTCAATGTGATCTTACTTTTATTTAAGAGCACTTGGAAAATTTAGAAAATGTAAATCCAGATCTGTCATGGTTAACTGAACTGTAAAGAATCAACTTAAAGAGAGCTTCCAGTGTACCTTATATAGCACTCTCTAAGAATATTTATAGTTGCAATTACTTCATGTGGAGAAAATCACAGAAATCTGAACTGCTACAATGAATAATGCAAGCAAAATGGAAATTTAAATATGTAGAACTGTTGATATTGTTGGATTTCAAAACCAAAAATATTTATTCATATGTATTCACGACTTGCAAGTAAACAAACATACCATATCAAACAAGCGAATGAACACTGTGAGCATTGAATATACTGAGAAAAATGCCAGATTGTGATTGGTAGAGAGGATGAAACTAAACGTTGAACCTATAAAAAGTGACTCATTCATCAATCAACTACTGACATGCAAATACTGTATCGATTATTTATAAATGTAGAAAAACTTAAGAAGTGTTAATGAACTGACTACTTTTTAAATTATAGTCAAGCATTTTAACTTTATTTCTCAGAGCAGAATCTTTATTAATTTTAAATAATAAACAGTGATAAAGTAAAATCCTTAGGAATTGAGTATTTGCTCTCCTTCAGCAGTTATTAAGTTTTATGCATATTTCCAGATTTGATGATTGGCTTCCTGTACCTTAAGTATTAGTAAATATTAAGCAGTTAAAAGATAAATGGTTCAAAATCATGTATAATAACTGCAAAGGTTGAAAGAAAAATGTAGAAGTCCATTAGTTCTAAGCTAAAAGCATCAAAAGCATTAGGCTATGCCTTTGTGCTAAAGGTTAGGTCAAAGGAAACTGATACTTTGGTGTTTTGCACTTTAACCAACTTATTTTTGTATTAACTACAAACTTAACATATGAGCAGAAGGTATTGCATCTGCACTCACAGCCAGCTGCTTTAACAGATGAAGATATGCTAATCGCAGTGCCAAAGCATTTGTATCTCCTCTTGAAACTGCATTTAGCACTGTATCACAGTCACATGATCTCAAGTAACAGCTGTTTACAAAATGAGACTGGATCCAAAGTCCGATGCACTCCAACATCATAAACATACTGACATCGCCAGAAATTGGTTCTTCAAATCTGCATGCAGCAGTTTTACGGTAGTGTTTTTTTCTTCCCTAAGAATTTGTTTTTAGTTCCCATTGCAGCTGTTTGCCACCAACTCTCTCCTAGATTCCCTCACTGATCACTTACTTTACCTTTCCTGACTCCTGTGTGATTTACCCCCTTGGAGAGGAGCCTCATTCCCCACAAGCAAGGAAATCATTAGTGTAAGCCAGTGGTGGTGAACCTTTTGGGCTTGGTGTGTAAAGAATTTGGAAAATGCCCAACTGGACACTGCTGGTATGTCATCCCCCCATACAAAAATAAATAAATAAATAAATAAATAAAAAATATATAAATAAAAATAAAACAGTACAGCTCTCAATACAGCAGGTATAAATCTCAACAGAATCAGGGACAAATCGAGAAATAAGAGACATGGACAGTTTTAACTACTCGTACTATTAATTTGAGACACTGATAGAAAAAAATAATGTGAATTAATATACATTTTCTAAAGTAACATTACCCCTCATAACGTGGGACAAATTGGCAAAATGTGGAACACATGCTAACAGCTTACTAACAACTTCAACTAGGAGACTCACAGGATGGTTAAAATATGTTTCTTTATACTTATAAAAGTTCTTTTGAAGAAATAATATGATTCAGCATTATTTACCATGTCTATTAGTAGAAAAAAATCTTAAAACTGAATATGTTACAGTGTGGAAAAGTGAGAAACATGTCTTTTGTAGGAGTCAAAATGAGGAATATTCCTCATAATGAAGTACACTGACTGATCTGTTCTAATGAAATCCAAAGCAAATGACTTGCTCCAAGTTACAGTTTGAAAATGAAAATTGAAAAATCCAAATTGAAGCCTCTAGAATGAAGTTCATTATATGTTAGTAATCTCAGAACTACAAAAACATGCCAAGTTAACTTAATGTGATTAGAACATGACTATGTAATCAAGATCTGCGATGCTAGGTATGATCTGTTATATTTAAAGTTTTCACCCTTTATGAATTTAAAGGTGTGCACAGGTCAGCTATTTCAAGGATGTTCTTGTAAAGGTATCCTTACATATAACCAATGAAAGAAACTAATGTATTCTACATAAGACCTATGAAAATATGGCAAAGAGATTCTTGTATCTCTTCCTGATAAGGATTCTTGTATCTCTTCCTGATAAGGATCCATTCTGTTCTGTACTTTGTTGGCTGTTGCTTTGTGACCCTCCACTGTCCCCATCCTATCTGTGCTTCATGTTTCATTGGGCATACTTACACCATGTCCTCAGGGACCCAGCAACTACCATTACTGTGAAAAAGTACTTCTTGCGGTATGTCCTGCTTCTCTCCCTCCATACTTACTCTCATACTTAAGGGAAAGTAAGGCTGACCATTTCCTTACAAGTTTTTGTTCTGTTTTTTGCAAAGCTTAACCAAGAGAATAGGAGTGGAGCCTAACCATGTATTTTCTTGCACTCTATGAAAGCAGAGATCTTATATTACTCAAATGCCATAAAATAAACTTCAGTCTTCTGAATTACTATATGATTTGATAAAAAAAAATGTCTTGTGTGTGTTTAATTACTTATTGATTATTATTTGCTGATGTTCCTAGTAAGCCACATCACTTAAGAACCCATTGTAGGTGCCTTTCTACGCATAACAAACAGGACTAGGCCATCTAATTTATTAGCCATCCAGTGTACATGTGCATACAGTTTGTAATAATCAGACACAGCTGTGTGTTGGTTGCATCAAGACCATTTACAGTTTTCTTCAGTTAGCGCTCAGCCTCCATATTTACACATCAGAACTGGCTTTGGTTTGCCTTGCAGTGCTGTGACCACAGACAAGTGAATGTGATACTGTGGTGGAAGTTTCTCAGATCTTATTAAACACTGTGTATATGCTGTGAAGTTCAAGTTCTAACCACTGTGTGAGTGAGTGAGTGACTGCTTGAAGCAGCATTAATGTTAACTATTTCTAAGAAAGTGAAATGTGGCATGCATAAGGTAATGCTTGAAATATGATGCAGCTTGATTATAGCAGATTGGTGTGTGTGTGTGTGTGTGTGTGTGTGTGTGTGTGTGTGTGTGTGTGTGTGTGTGTGTGTGTGTGTGTGTGTGAGTGAGACAGAGAGAGAGAGAAAGTGAGAGAGACACAGATGTATGTTAATAAACTATTAACCTTCACATTATTCACTGTTTTTTTTAATTAACACTTGCATTTAACACTGCTGTTTTTATATAGCAGTAGTTATAAAAACAATATGCAGAAATGTTACAACTACAAAAAGGGAGCAATGCTTAAATGTTAAAATGAATTATAAACCTGCACACAAAGGCACAAATTCACACACAGACATGGAGACATGCATACACACGCAAACACATAAATGAGCACACTGCTTCCTGTTACTTTGTAATGACAGGTTACTTCATTTAGCATTGCTGTGGTATTTGGTATTTGTATTACAGTCAAACTCAAAGTCTTCCCACTCTCAAGTTTAAATACATCTAGTGTGTAAATTTGTAGTTTTGTTGTAATAAATCATGCACTCTATAGCCAGTGGTTGACATTCCCTAGCATGACCTCTAGTTCACGGCACTGATGGTTGTTTTAGTTCAGAATGAGCCCTGTCACTGTGTAAACTAATAGTGGCCAGGGAAATATATCATTACATAGAGACCACTCAGGGCTTGCCCTACAGGAAGCACACAAGCTGTTGTGAGTCTGCTTCACTTCTGAAAAAACATGCCTGTCATACCAATGTTTTTATTCCTTTTATGTTTCTGGTATTATAGGCAATTACTTTTCCTTGTGGAAAACCATGGTAAAAAGGGGTATTTTTGGCATTTCATCTATTTATGAAACAAGTAAAAAAATAAGAATTGCCTGCAATGATAATGGTGTAGGTGGGTATGGTGTTTTGCAAACTGCTTACTCAAGTTTTACACTGTGATGAAAATAATTCATTAGGTTAGTTATGGTACAGGCATCTAAATATTTTATCTCGTCTTGGAAATGGATCATTCTAATAATGACAGCATTCTTTGCTGTGGGGTATTCTTCCACAAGCACTGTTCATCTCATAGAGATATCCATTCCTTTTCTTCATCCACATGTTTCATGTAGCCCGTAGTTCAGTTATTTCATCTCTCCTAACTCCTTTAAGAAATGGGTATAGAGACTGGAGACTGAAATAGAGCATCTTCACAGCTAGGTGGATCTTGCAAATGCCTGTATTTTTGTTTACCTAATTTCAAGACTTTTTGGTGAGTTGCTCTGCTCCAAGAAGATACAACTACATACTCCCCTACACATGTTCAAGGGGAAATCATTGTCGGTGTGATTTCTATTTGTGCTCCAGCAATGATTCATTTCTTTGGGAGATTTCTCCCTTCTTCAACTCGATGTGATCGTGCAGATATATATATCATTTTGGGAGGCTTGCCCCCACATATTGAGGTGAGCAAGGGGGTTTGTTCCTGCAAAAAAAAAAAAAAAACAAGAAATAAGGAGCTTTTCACCATTTTGGATTTTTGGATTTTGGGCATTTTTTTTGTTGTTGTTGTTTTGGAATGTTGACTTTTAGGAGCCCTACAGCAAATTTATTAAGCACAAGTCCACATCAGTTCGTCTTCATGTATCACTATGTTTCTGTCATATTTCTCAACTTATTTACTGGGTAGACAATACCCTCTGGAAATCCCAAGATTTCAACTTTCAGCAGTTTTCATAAGAAAGACTAATTTCAGAAGCCTGTGATACTGCTGCTACATTTTAATCAATCATTTTGTACTTCATCCCAGTTCCATGATTTATTTTGTATTATCTCTTTCTAATGCAGGATTACCTAACAAACAATAATTATACCACCTGTACAATGCAAGAATTGCCTGCTTCTGTTTTTTTTTTTGCTTTGTTATTTTATTAGCATATCAGGCTATTTTATTTTATTTGATTTGATAACAGGGTAAACTCAATAGGAGCAAACACAAACACTTCTGTTCAAAGGTGACCTGGGAGTATTGGCTGTGTTAACTGACTTATTATGGAATGCACAGCATGCAGTCTCTTACTGTCCTCGTTATTAATTTTGGACATATTTCTCAGGTCACTGCACAGTTCTGTCCTTATTGTCTTATTTCCTGTTCAGTGGTACTTACCTGTATATTTAATATCTGTGCTTTGCTGATGTGTCAATTTAGACAAATTTGTTGCTGCTTAAATGTGATGGGGGCATATACAGATGCTTCATTTTTAAGTACATCTCATCTGTTGATTGTTATTCTGATAAAAATGTTTCATTTAAACTGTAGAAAGGATATGTTTTGGTAGTGATGATGGTATGGGCTACTTCTGTTTTGTATTATTATTAGAGGTACATATATAATGCAATGAATCAATGTATATTTCTATTTAGTATATGTATTTTTTGCTGTGCTTTTTTCATATATAAACCAGGTCTTGCCTGTTAATGGGCTCCTGCTGGTGCATTCATGATACCTGAAAAAATATAAATAGCAAATGTATAATAAAAAGTTGAGGCAATTATTTCCAAATGCAAGAATTGGCTTCATAGCAGCTCATAGATTTAATTTCAGTGTTATAGTCCCAAATCTTTTGAGAAAGAGACCAAGTTCATGAGTGGCATGTGGAATGACTCCCATCCAATCTATTTCAGGATGGATTTTCCTGATTTTCTTCTCTTGGAAGTTTTTATACATGAGACGTCGACACATCTTGTGTCACGTGACCTACATCACCCTAATTTCCTGTATGAGCTGATTGTATTATAGTGGTTTTCACTAGAGAGACATTAGTGCGAAGCGTGTTTACTTATTCTCATGCAGGGGTATGAAGTCATTGTTTACCTGTTCTCATGCAGGGGTATGAAAGTCATTGTTTACCTGTTCTCATGCAGGGGTATGAAAGTCATTGTTTACCTGTTCTCATGCAGGAATATGAAAGTCATTGTTTACCTGTTCTCATGCAGGAATATGAAAGTCATTGTTTACCTGTTCTCATGCACGGGTATGAAAGTCATTGTTTACCTGTTCTCATGCAGGAATATGAAAGTCATTGTTTACCTGTTCTTATGCAGGGGTATGAAAGTCATTGTTTACCTGTTCTCATGCAGGAATATGAAAGTAATTGTTTACCTGTTCTCATGCAGGGGTATGAAAGTCATTGTTTACCTGTTCTCATGCAGGAATATGAAAGTCATTGTTTACCTGTTCTCATGCAGGGGTATGAAAGTCATTGTCTACCTGTTCTCATGCAGGGGTATGAAAGTCATTGTTTACCTATTCTCATGAAGGGGGTACGAATGTCATCGACAAATGTTCTTTTCTTCCTTGCTTAGCCAGCCTTCCCTTCACCAGGACCCATTTAAAAATGCCACATTACCAACCAGTTGAAAACCCCATCAGTTTTCTACAAAAGTCTGGCATGTTTGATTTTTAATGGGGAAATAGTAGAATTTTTAATTTAAAATAGGACGCAAAACAGGATTTTCATCCCTACTCCTTGAAAGTGCCTCTTGTTCTCTAAGACAAATATTGTCGGCTTAATAATGATGTGATTTTGAACAGCTTTGAAAAGATTTCCAATGTTTTTCTATTCCTCACTAATATGCTGGTCCCCTTCTCCCCTACTCCTTCAGCAATCAGCAACTAATATCCTGTGTGATGAAATGCCACTACATCCCATATGAGGCATTTTCTGTGAAATAGTGTTGAGTGGAAGTTATAACTGCCAGTCTTGTAGATACTCAGCCATGGCTGCATTTAACATAATTATAGTGTCATTCTGAAAACATCATATTCATAGTTAAATATCCAACCTTTGAATTTTGATCATTTCAAGGTATTTGTAATGGATTTGGAGGAACGTTTTTATACTTAATCCTGATAGCTACCCTCTAGGCTTTCTAAGTTTTCCTCTGATCAGGTATGTATAAATTCCAAGTTCAGAATTATAAAATGTGAATCCTCTTTGGTATTCACAGGCTTGTTTTGTAAGTTTGCAACTGACATCGGCAGCATGAAATTTATGTAAAGTGTAAAACTGGCATTTTCATATTAAATACTGGTTTAGCATACATTATGGTTACCTGATAATATGAATTAAATTTAGCATTGGAAAATATTAAAATTTAGAGAATTTGCTATGAGTATTTATTTATTTATTTGTATTTGTTTTCCTTAGGTAGAAGCACATCAAACATATTGTATGAAAGGAGCAGATATTTTTCTTTACATAATGATCTTTACTGATTAAAGTTTTATGTATTTTTTCTTCCTTGTAGTCCATATTCATATTCATTATCACAATAAATAGCCTTAGTTTTGTATACAATGATCAAAATATGGAGTCTTGATAATTACTTCATTGGAATCTGTAGAAAGTTGAGTTTTTCTGTCTGTTTCTCTCAATGAACTCCTACCCACAGGCCATTAAATGACTTACTTGTAAGATACTACACCTTGCATTTTGAATTTCTTGGCTGAACTATTGGCAAATGTTCTATGTCACTTGCCTACCCTGCATTGTCTTTGTATCTATATATCTATCTATCCATCCGTCTATCTATCTACCCATTCTTTCACTTGGTAAAACCCACATGGCACAATTATCTCTTTTAGGGGATGATTTAAAAGCATTGCCTGGTTAATGGACTTACACAGGGCCAAACTGTAGACTGAGGGACTCAAACCCATAACTGCAGAGTGAAGCATTTTAGATTTTCATAACCTTAATTACCTGTATTAAACGTATAGACTATCATATGCATTTCATTTTCCTGCAATTCTCAATCATTTTTGCAATTAACTATAACAGTTATGCAAAAAAGTCTGTTTTCAAATATTTAATTAGCTTTATCATGACATCTTTTTTAGACTTTGTTTCTATGCTTCAGAATCCAGACATATGACATGCTGAAGGCAGATGAAAGGGTTTCTTTCCTAGTTATTTCTGGAGTAGTAATGAGGTGGATTATTTATACGGAATGCATTTTGTTTTCAACATTTTCAAACAAGTATGTTTTCATTAACTTTTGTATTGTCCTGTTTTACTTTTTAACTGTTGATCTTACAGACAGTTTGGTTCATAGATTAGTACTAGGCTAACTGCCTTCTTGAGCCTAGCCAATTAACCCATGTGAGCCTCAAACCCTGCACCTTGTGTTTGTAAGGCAAATATCTTAACCATTATGCCAACCTCCCTTATGGAATTTGGGGATGTCATTTCTGGAGATGGAAATGGCTCAATGACACCATGGTGATTCAGAAGTTTAAATTACTAAAACAGCAAAAGAGTAGCAACTGAAAATAACACTTTTTTGATTACGTGAAAAACAGCAGCAAATTATGAGCAGGCCATACAGATATTCTGTGTGATAGCTAGCCTGATGTTTTCTGGCTTGTAAACACAACAACCAACAGTAGCAGCATGTAGAATCATGCATGTTGTGACACTGGCATGTATGTTGATGAAATACGTGTCCTGCTTACCACACATTAATTTGCCTGGTATTTGGTGGAACTACTGTCATTTCTGGTATGTCTGCTTTATGCAACAATGAGCCGATTCTCCTTTCCAGCTGCCTTGCTTTTTAGCACTACTCTCATTAAGTTGCTATCCCTCCCTTTTAACTTGCTGAACCCTACAGGTGTTTCTAACTTTTGAAATAGATCCTTACCCATATAAACTTGGAGTGTAACATCTCAGTGCTTGCTCAGCAGCCTGCATCACGTACATGTCCCATGAACATCCTCACATCTGTGTGTGATTGTCAGATGTACACAGAATGCCTTCCTGCACAGACTTTGGTATGGGAAATTACGGTAGTACATATCAGTACACTATACAGCAGGTTTTCAGACTTCATGCATAGTATACCTTATTCATTTCAAGAGTTTTGATGACATCTTGTAAGTGTTCATACTCATGAAAAGAATAAGGAGAATTTGAGGAACTGAACAAATAAGTTTATGATCACTTGACAAAAATCACTATTTAGGCAGGCTGTGCATACTTTTGTTGGCATTATTAAAGAGAGTGGAGACACAATGTGAGATTAAAGTTGTATAAAAACGATGTCTGTGTTAATGTTTTAAAATTCTGGTCTACTTAGTGTTAATGGCATGACTTATAAATATCTTAAGAACACATTTTCAGCATAAATCTCTGTTCCCACTCCATGTGTGACACAGTTCATCCCATTTTTGTACTATATTTTCACATCTTTCTCACTTATTATAATTGCAGCATAACATAACTGCACTGTTTTTAGCATTTAAAGATGTTTCCTTATTGCGTGAGGTTATTTCTTAATTATTGTTAACAGTGTCTTACAGAGTACACCCTCATAATTAACAGTGGAAGATTACAGCATACAACTTCTGTCTGTCATAGGTTCATAGGTAGGTACTAGGCTATCTGCCTGAAGGCATTTATAAGCCTAGCCAGAATGTGTTGGCTTTCGCCACCCTGTTAGATTACCATACAGCACAAGGGGATAATGCAGTCATCTGCCATTAAATTGTTTCCCCATTTGCTGGTTCATTTGCCCCCCTCATGTGGACCTTAAAGATCTGTTAATACTTGTTCATCAAAGTGTACAGGTCATTTTATTGATACCTAAATAAAACAAACAAAAAAAGGCACACAGTATCACATTATCACCTTATCACTTTATCTGACTCATTATGAAGGGTTAAGAAAAATCAAAGAATCCATATTTTTTTCTTTACTGTCTATATGATCTCGAAACAATATACGTCTATATTTTCTTATGAAATAATGCAGATCACCCTCAGTGAAATATCAGGATAGCTACATATACAGAATTTATAAATGCTGCCATTGTTATGTGTCAAAAAAGAAATGTTTATTATTAAAACAAACAAAGAAATCACAGAATATAATTTCTAGGTAAAACTGAATTTATTAATAGAGATATATTAAACTATATTCTATGATATTATACTGATTGGCTGTTTAATGAATTGTAGCGTTTACATAAGAAGAATTAATATAGACACTTGTGTAAAGAGGATTTTTTTATTTTGTTAAGAGTGTTTGCTACTGCATACAACACCTTCAGTAAAAATATCTAAATAAAATATTGGGATAGCTTATGCTTTGTAAGGACCTGATATAGAACATGGCCTTTCTGTAAATGTATTTATTATTTATTTATTGACTGATTGATTGACATTTGATATTGATTTGATTAGTAAATCCTAATCAGGTCCAGGATTTGAACTTTGATTCTGAATGCCATCTTGAAGAAGTTTGCTTATTCTGTCCATTTCAATGTAAATTTTCTCCTGGTATTCTAGTTTTCTTGTATGTCCCAAAGGCATAGGATGATCGCCTACTCTAATGAATTGTTCGCAGGCCTGTAGTGTGTCATTATTCTCCCTCATCCCCCCCCCCCCCAAACAAGCAGTCAGCTCACTGAGATTAATATAGATGACAAAACAAAATGAAAAGAACCATTATGCATTTTCCAGGTGGCATAAAACACAACATGCTTACTGTGAAATCATTCTTATGATCTCACTGGTTCAGTAAAACTGCAGTAATAGGGACACTGTATAAAGCTGCTACAGTAAAAGGCCACTCAACTTATTCAAAAAGACTGCCATACACCAGTTACACTGCAATACTAAAATAGTCCAGTGAAGTATTTTCTAGTCTCATGCATTCCAGTATTTAATCCTATGTACCTTTTATAATCCCTTGTGGTCATAGTCATTGTTCACCTGTAGATAACCATCACAAGCCCCCCCCCCCCCCTACATGCAGAGGGACACATAACTCTTTGAGATTTGTATTTGTTCACTAGGGTTTGACTGCAGTTTCTTTGCTCATTGCCTCACAGCTGTACTACATATTTTAAAAGCTAAACTCAGAATTCTTAACTTTTGCCTTTGAAACTTGATTCCCCGAATCATGCCTAGTACATCACAAAAAAATGTACCTGTGATACTGATAATTCAGTTTCCAATAATTGTTTTATCAAGGTCTCCATCATTCTCTCCCTACTGATTTTTTGTCGTGTCACTGACTACACACAAGTGTTCCGTAGGCCTAGAATGCCTGGAAATGTTACATCACCATGAATGAATGTTGATGTCATAAATTTCTGCAGCTTGTACTCAAAATGTGAAGTACAACAACCAAAATGACAATGAATAAAGCAGAGTGAAATGGACATCATCTTCAAATGCCCAGTATGTTCACTCTGTATGGTCAGGCCAGACACATACATCCCTTAAACAGCTTCAGATGACCCTCCCTGTAACATACTTCAGACAACTCAAAAAGGTGATAATGGTGCAACACTTTTCATGATTCATGGTGTCGGACTGAAACCAAATCAATGGGCATATTCAGGGATGCATCAGTATGAGCAGGCCTTATATCAGTTCCAAAATGAAGTTCTGCATTACCTGTTGGTTCCAAAAGATAGCTTTATTTGCCCTAGACACACTCTGTGCATATTAACAGTGCAAACCGTAACATAGGAATATCTTACTGACTGGAGTTTTTTGTGAGATTTCAAAATTAGTACTGAGTTATAATAGCTTTGTTTGCCATAGACACAATATTTGCATATTAACAGTGCACTATAAAGAATAGGAATTGCATACTGACAAGATTTTTTTGAAAGATTTAAAAATTAGTAGTGTCAGAAAGTTTATAACACCAATCTTAACACTTTTGTATAGACACAAAACACAGTCTCTTTTAACAGATAATTTATTATAACTCTGTTAAAGTTCAGGTAATAAATATTGAGCAATTCTAGGAATTATTTGTCTACACATATTCTGTAGAGCCATATTTGGCTCCCTGGTATTATCCTGAGGAAGGAAATTGCAATCACCTGAAATTTTGAAAAGACATCTCTTACTTGCGCCTTTCACAAAGATACAGTGACCTCAGAGATAGTAAATTTAGAAGTACAGTGGTGTGGTGGGACCAAGCTGCAACATAAGGAGGTACAGGGTACAGGCAAGGAGAGTAAGGCACTCAAATTTGGAGCAGGCATGAGACAAAGCCCCCTGCAGAAATTGTACTCCTTTAGAATGCCATTTCTCAGACTTTAAACAGGGATCTGGGAAAATTGTTAAATGGCATGCTAGTTAGCTTGATATACCTAGAAATGACTGACAAAGACTACATAGGAAAATTGGAAATGTCTTTTGTTTAGATCAGATGTATATTTCTAATTGAAGAGCATATTTTAGGTTTGTTTTAAATTTCTAAATGATTCTTTGTTTTACTGTGTTGTTTTTATTTGGGTTTAGTCTAGAGTTTTGCAAAGTAGTGCGCAGGTGGCTTCATTTTATTTATTTCCATTTAAATGCAGTTCATTGGGTGATGGTATGATGTGTTTTTATTAATTCTAGGGAGATGGGAAATGTATATGGGTTGCTACAGGAACCCTTTTTCCCCATATCCTGTACTGCTGCTGACCACACACTGCTGACATTTTTTTGACGAAGATGATCAAGTAAATGCTGTAACCTCACCCTATTATGAGCTTGTTGCCCCACGTTTAAATAGATCACTGGTACCCCTTGCTCATTGTATGCCCATTAAAGCACAAAAATTCCCTGCCATGCATGCTTTTCATGTAAAATCACAAATACCAACGATTATACTATGTTCCAATCTTCTTGACTTGTCAGGATTGCATGAAAAGTCCAAGCTGAAGTCAGTTGGTCAATGTCCATTATATCAAAGGTATATTACCCCTTCTTACTCAGTGGGCTGACAGGCATCATTCAGATGTAGGATATACTACACATCTGAGTATCTGTCAATCTATATATTTATATGTATATCTTTGTGTGTGTGTGTGTGTGTGTGTGTGTGTGTGTGTGTGTGTGTGTGTGTGTGTGTGTGTGTGTGTGTGTGTGTGTGTGTGTGTGTGTGTGTGTGTGTGTGTGTGTGTGTGTGTGTGTGTGTGTGTGTGTGTGTGTGTGTGTGTGTGTGTGTGTGTGTGTGTGTGTGTGTGTGTCTGTGCTATGTACATGCATGTTTGCTTCCCCACACCTCGTCAAATATAAAGTCTATGACTTTGCATCTACTTAGCTTCTTCTCCTTGATCATGAGATTCCCAAGTATAGTTTTCCACAGGAAATCACTGCAGATGCAAATTCAATGTCTGCCCAAACTGTGGTTTGTTTTTCCTTATGAGTCTGTCCTTTGTCCATGGTTATGTATCCAAAAGGCTGGTAAATATATGTTTGTAGGAGTGTAGAAGTTTGCCAAGCAAACTGGATGCAGGGTGGGGCCATGCATGCTGCCCTGTAGAACACATTTTTAAGTCTCATGCAGCTGAATGTTTGACTGGTTGTTTTTATCTCATTGAAGTTTCATAAAACTGTAACTTTATAAGACATAGGTGAAACTCATGATGAAAGAGTATGCCTCCATTTTATATGGAAATAAACTGCAGATCTGATACTGTCAATTTTTCATTTCATTCTCACGTATTGGTTCAGATCCAACTCGGCTATTACTAAGCTTATGACAACCAAAAAGCTCTTGGACACCTCCCCTTACCCACAATGCACCTCACTCTGTTTCCCCAGATCTCGTTTGATGCTTCACAAAGACGTGGTCTAAACCTTCTTTTCTTGGACAGTCAGATTATATTTTCAGATTTTTTTAAAAAATCCTTTATCTTTTCTTCTATCTTTGGTAATGCAATTAGTTTTCCTCCCTGCTCTTTAATCTAAACTTTTCATTGCCTGCAGTAACCATTTTTTTTTATTAGGTTACTTTCCCTTCCCTCCCTTATACCCTTGGTGGTAATTTGACTACTATCATTAGTAGCCTTTCCCTTCCTGTGTTCCTTTCTCTAAAAAAAAACAGGTTTCTTCTCTGTTTTTGTAATTTCCTTTCCTATCAGTTTCTGTCTGTGGGGGTTCGCTATCCTGTGTGTGTGTGTGTGTGTGTGTGTGTGTGTGTGTGTGTGTGTGTGTGTGTGTGTGTGTGTGTGTGTGTGTGTGTGTGCATGCGCACGTGTGTGCTGTTTGTGTGTGTTCATTCTCTTAAATATTTTATTTTACCAATGGCTGAAAAGCAGGCTAAGCACACAGGCTTTAAAAAATGTACAATGTAAGGTCACAAAATTCCGTACAATGACTCACACACCTTGTGCATCTGCTGCTTGGGAAATAATTCCAGAAGACACCGCCCTTGCAGCAGAGTACACCCTCAGAACCAAGGGTCCCGAGAGCCCTTCTTTGGGAAACCCTTCCAGCGCTCCTGAAAGGAGGTCCAATTGCCCACCTCTGGAAGCAATCAGGGGATGACTATCCTTGCACTGCAGAGCCTGTCTAAAAATAACCACCAATATATGGGTGCAGAGTTTAATGTACAGAGGTTATCTAATCCCTTTTTCCCACCAGCCCCCCCCCCCCGAACAGAAAAATCCTGGATGTTCCACCCAGTCACAGGGATCAAGCAGTCATTCAAATTCAAAAATTGCTGAATAAAAGAGTCATTCAAGAGGTCCCCCCAGACCAAAGAGGATTTTGAACTTTCTCAAGGTTCTTTTTAGTTCCATAGAAAACAGGGGACTGGAGACCAATTCTGGATCTCAGCAGATTAAACAAGTCAGTTAGATGCCACAAGTTCTGAATGGTCACAGTACAGTACATGCTTCCTTTTTTGTAACAGGATGATTGCATGTGCTCCATAGACCTTCAAGATGCATAGTACCACATAAAGATGGACAAGCCATCCAGAAGGCACCTACGCTTCTGGCTGGGAGCCAATCACTACCATTTCAGAGTGCTGCCCTTTGATCTCACTACTGCCCCCAGAGTGTTCACAAAATGCATGGCAGTGGTAGCAGCTCACCCGAGATGACAAGGATTCTACTTGTTTCCATATTTGGACAAATGGCTCAATTCTGCCCTGAACAGGCATCAACTTAGCTGAGCAAGGGACTCTGTTATCCACATCTGTACAGAGCTAGGTATAACCATAAATTACAAGAAGTCACATATGGACCCTGCTAAAACATTGGAGTTTATAGGAGCAATTCTGGGCATGACTCAGTTGGTTGCAAGACTTCCACCCTCCAAAGTACTGACAATTAAGCACCAAACATAGAAACTACTCCAGAACAAGAAAATAGCCACTTGTCATGTCTTAAAGGCTCTAGGTTCAGTGGCTACAGCTATAGTCCTGGTTCCGCTGGTGAGATTCCACATGCAAATACTAATATGGATTCCTGCTGCACAGTGGTCAGTTATCCACCAGCTAATGTCTTACAAAATTCTCATTACAGACACCTGCAAAAGAGCCTTGTCATGGTGGATTCATTCTGATCAAGTAATATTAGGTCAAACTTTTGCCCCCTGACAATCACAGGCCACAGTGATCACGGATGCTTCCTGCCAGATAGGGTTGGGGGCATTATCTGGAGGAAATGGTCCAATACACCTGGTCTGCCAACAAGGCCAATTTGCACATAAACATCCTGGAGATGAGGGCAGTGTTTCTAGCATTGCAAGCCTTTCAGACTGCTGTGCCTCTGGGAACAGTAGAGATTCAATCAGACAATGTCTGTGGTTTGATACATAAACAAATATGGAGGAAACAGATTGTGCCCTCTTTGTCGAGAAGTGCTAAGAGTGTGGCAGTGGGCAATCATATCCAGCCATGTTCTGCAACACACATTCTAGGGAAGTCCAACATGACAGCAGACAAGTTGAGCAGTTCCATTCTCATGCCTCACGTGTGATCCCTCAACCAGAAACTAGCAGATTAAATTTTCCGCAGATGGGACCAGTCTTGATGTGACCTTCTTGCATCCCCTGTGAACAGCAAATGCAGCAACTACTTTGCCCTAATCCCTGAGGCATACTCTCATACACGATTGGCCCTCCTGGTCTCCTGTATGGCCCTCTGGTCTCCTGTATGCCTTTCTCCCTACCGCCTTGATTCCCAGATGTCTCCAGAAAGCAAACAGGTTAAAGAGAACAGTAATTTTCATTGCCCCTTTTTGGCCTTGCAAATCTGTTTTTGCTTCCTATGGCCTCATTTGCAGAAGAAACATTCGATTCTGGAACCCACTCCTGACCTCCTGTCACACCTGACAGGAATGACTCATCCCAACCTTTCCAACCTCAAGCTGACAGCTTGGTTCCTCCAATTGCATTTATAGCCAGACAGCCTATGATTTCCTCCCCAGTCCATCATATTTTGCTATTCTTACATAAGCCATCCACTCAAAAGGAGCAAATGGAAGAGGTTTATAATCTGGGCTCAACAACATGATGTAGATCCCTTCACAGTACCTATCCACTCTGTCCTAGTCTTTTTGGCTTATGTCTTTAACAATGGGGCAGCTGCCTCTACAATTAAAGAGCAATTAGCTGCTATCTCCGATTTTCACATTGGAAGAGATAACTTGTCACTGATTTTAAACAAGCTTTGCAAAGCTTTCTTGAAAGGGACCCTGCTACTAAGACTACCTCACAAGGATCCCTCTCCTTCATGGGTCCTAAATTTGGTGCTAAGTCTTATCATTCAAGCCCCATTTGAACCCCCAGTGACATACAGTATAATATAAAACTTTTGTCTTGAAAGACTGTCTTCCTAGTGGCCATTACAATAGCAAGGAGAATATCAGAAATTCAGGCCTTATCTTCCCAACCTCCTTACCTGATTTTCCATAAAGACAGAGTTTCCTTGTGCACCAATTCCTCCTTTCCATCTAAAGTTGTTTTGGAGATTAATATCAATCAAACCATTAACTTGCCTGTTTTCTATCCTAACGTCAGTAACAAAGGTGAATACATATTGCATATGATGGATGTCCATAGGCAACTATGTTTTTATCTGCACAAGACAAAGGATTTTAGGAAGGCAGATCAACTGTTTATTTCCTTGCAGGCACTAGGAGGGGCCTACCAGTATCCAAAGTTACTCTAGTAAAATGGCTCTCTGATTGCATTTCTTTCATCTACACCAAACAAGGTATAGATCTTCCCAAACCTGCTCAAGCTCACTTAACCAGGGCCGTGACCACTTCAACACTTTTTCAGGCTAATGCATCCATAGGTTCATAGGTAGGTACTAGACTATCGGCCCTGGGGCCTATACAAGCCCAGCCAAAAAGGTACCCTGGCTTTTGCCACCCAAGAAAATTATTTTCCTGTGCCACTGTCGAGCAGAGCCAAAGAGGTGATCCCCGGGGTGAATTTCCTATTTCCCATCTAATCATCAAGATTTTTCTTGAAGAGTGCTAATGAGGAGCTTTGTTTGATATAGATAGGTAGTTTATTCCAGAGTATGGGAAGTCTCTGGGACAGGAATCTATCCCTCCGGCATGTTCTGGTGACAAGGTTTAGGTCCCTAGAGTGTGTAGCTCGGAGGAATTGGGATTTCTTTAATTGGAGCATGTCCAACAGCTCTGGGTTTGACATAGCTTTGTATGTTAGGCAGAGATCACCTATGAGTAGGCGATATGCGACAGAGTAAAGCTGGAGTTTTTTGAGACGATCTGCGTAGGGCATCTGTTTGAGGCCGGTAATCCTCTTTGTGAGGTATTTCTGCGGCCATGGACGATATTTGTGCAGCAGACACTTGGGCTAATCATCCTACCTTTATTTCTCATTACAAACTAGATTTGGTCTCCAGGGAAAGAGCGTCCTTTGGTTTGATGGTTCTGAGAAACATTTTTCCATGAGTCCACCCTGGGATAAAGGTAGCTGGGGACTCTGTCCCATATGTGAAAAATTGGCAGTATCAGATAAAGATGAAGTTTTGTACTTATCATAACTTTCCATCTGTATTGTTGATTTTTCATTTCTCCTCACATTCCCTCCCTCCAAGCCCCCAACCCTTTGCTTCTGGTGGAGCAGGAAGCATAAATTTATTGCTTATGTTGTCTTTCTCCATACCCCAGAAATGGTATCTTTATGAGCTTTTTTTATGTAAACCTCTTCTGCTTTTTCTCGGTCCAGAGATAGTCTTAGCAAACAAGATTAGAAGTAACAGGGAGAGGTGCATTGTGGGTAAGTGGAGGTGTCCAAGAGCTTTTTGGTTGCCACGAGTTTAGTAACGGCCGAGTCGGATCCAATGGATCAGATCCAAACCCATATGTGACGAGAAATGAAAAATCAACAGTACAGATGGAAAGTTATGCTAAGTACATAACTTCTTTTTCCTTTCCTACAGACCGACTTTCTGACAAGACTGACTGAGTTTTTAAAACTTCTCTGTTCTTTGCTTTACATAAACACTGGTTCTGAAGTACAATGACCTTCAAGCACAGTGTCACAACCATTGTAAATGTCATCATCACCATGTAAAAAAGCTGTTCAACATGACTGGACAAAGGTGCATAGACATCAGCAGGCAAGGATGCAAAGGCAACAAAGATTCCTAACTGAGGACCCACATGCAGGCATATGATTGCAGATGTGGTTAAACGCAACATAGGAAGAATAGCACCATGCTTTAAAATGTATCCAAGTCCAGCTGAGAGGTTTTCAACACAGAAGGAAGGGTTCAGCACAGATCCCAAGAAGTAGTTGCTAATAGTGCCATGAGACACTCTAAACATTTATAACACTATCTGTTTTAAGATTTCTTTACACATTTGAGTTGCTAGACTATGCAAGCCAAACTGATTTGTTTCAGTTGCCTGGCTACTGTTATATATAGGTCCTGAAATACTTGTCCATGGCAAAAAAGCATAGCCTCTCTGGGACCAGATGACATCCCAGACTGTCCTCTAAACAATTTAAAACATAAACTAGCATCACCACTAAGTACCCTTTTCAATCATATCCTAACCACAGGCTTTGTTCTTGAGGAATGGAGAACAGCAACAATTATTCCTCTCCACAAAGATGGCCTAGCAACAGATCCATGGAATTACAGACCCATAAGCCTGACCAGCTACATCTGTAAGGCCATTGAATGTATCATTATGGACCACATAAATAAAGACATAGGTGACCTCCAAACCCTGGATCCCACCCAGTTTGGCTTTTTGAAGGGCAGATCCTGTCTGTTAAATATGGTGGATTTCTTTGAAATTGTGACCAAGGCCATTGATGAGGGCAAATCTGTGCACACAGCATACCTCAACTTAGCAGAGACTTTCAACACAATCCCACATTTAGGCATTACCGATAAACTAAGCAAGCTGAATGTAAACCCCTTCATTGTAAGATGGGTTGCCAACTGGCTCACAAACCAGACACATACTATCAAAGTGGGTGACTCCACATCAACCAACTGACCTGTTATCAGTAGGGTACCGTAAGGGTCAGTGGTGGGTCCCCTTCTGTTTGGTGTATACTTCTCAGAAGTTCAGGCCAAAACTAAGGGGTTGTGGCTGATCAAGTTTGCAGAGAACTGCAAACTAGGTGCAATTACTGAATCCCCAAATGATGTCAGTATACTCTCAGGAGGGTCTCATGCAGACCAGTGACTGGTGTATTAGTCATGGTCTCAACCTGAATGCAAAGAAATACATCATTCCCTTCAGCACAAGCAATGTCCCCTCACACTATCAAATAAACAACAATACCCTAAGTACCCATGAAGTGGTAAGGGACCTGGGATCACAAGTTGACTGGAAGTTAACTTTGACCACCATGTGTCTACTGTAGTAAGGAAAGCTTTCTATGTAGCCACTTGATTAGCAAAAACATCGCCTTGAGAGTAAAAGAAGTTATAACCTCCCTATACTCAGTACTTATCTGACCCATAATTGAGTATAAAGCCCATTTGGCATGTACTGTACTAAGCACCTGCAGCAATTCGAGAGACCTCATAGGTTTCTAACAAAGAAAATCAGGGGACTCCAGCATGTGCCTTACACAGACTGACTAAAGTCCCTGTCATTATGCTCTGTATCATATTGTCTTATGCCTGGTCTACAGAGCAATCCAAAACCCAAACGTAATGAACTAGCTGCATATCCATAAATCAAACGGGACTAGGGCTACCCATTCCAGGGACCTATATATGGCCTGCAACTTAACTAAGACATGCTGGAGGGACAGATTTATCTCCAAACAACTGCCTTGTCTTTGGAACAGGCTACCAATTCATGTGAAACAGAGCTCCTCTATAACACTGTTCAAGAGGATCCTGGACGAGTGGATGGGGCACCATAAATTCTTACCAGGGATAGAGCCCCTAGCCCTCCTGGACATGGGCAGTCATCACTAAATGCAATCTTGGGTATTGACTGGCATTTCTAGGGTATTACATTGGGATGAAATGGCTAGGCTTAACATGACCTTCGGGTCAATAGCCCAGTAATCTCCTATGATCCTATGATCCTGATGGCAGTATTAGTGATGTGGTCAGTTTCACCTAACTTCTGGCCTCAATGCCCCAGCTTCATACAATAGTTTTCCAGTACAAAGTATTTACAGAAAAGCCTATTCTAAACAAGAATTTCAAGGCCTGGAATGAAATGCTTTGATACCTGCTATAGCTTGCTTGCTTTAACCACACTTTTAGAGCTTACTCCATCTGTATTAGAGATTTTTTGGACAAACCGCATACAATGTGATATTTAATGGCTTGATTTAAAATACAACACATCTCTTACATTTATGAATGAATGGGTAAAGTTTACAAATGGTAATTTTCTCATGTGTCCTGCATATTAAATATATTTTCTCTACTTGCAGTCATGAAATATCAGTACCAAGGCTCACACAAAAGTAGACACTTTTAACCAAAAATATAATTCCCTTACCAGCATAATATCTGTACAACGAACAGCGCTTGCTTCCTGAACTATGAATAAACATACAAAAATATATGTATATTATAAAAGATAAAGTATAAAATCTGTAGACATTAGTGAATGATATGACAAAAATCTACCTCACAAGTCACTGGTTTTTACTCCTGAAAAGGGGAGATATAACAGTTGAGTCATCTTTCTATGATTAGTGCCACCAGTATGTTGGCCATGTAGTCTGGTTTCCTGTTTACTAAACTCTCTTTATAATTTTATTTATGTGTGATGGGGGCTGAGAAAATCATATGAAGGGGCAATCAAGCCTGAATATAGGAACATATTTCCAAAATAGGGCTCCCTTACATCTGGGAGTACATGGAGGCTTGCCCTCTTGCAAAAATCAACTAGAATTGATTTTCTCAACCTTCTACATTTTGGGCTTTTTTATTTATTTATTTATTCAATTTTTTTGTCCTTTCAGCTCTTTGGCTTTCCGGAAGTCGGCATTTCATAGTAGTACTCTGAAAGAGGCAGACTTATTTGGAAAGTCTTGTGAAGGGATAAATCAAGCCTGAAAGCAGAGATGTATCTCCAAAATAGGTGCAACTGTGAGCATATAAATCCCAAACTACTAATTGCATAGCTTGAACTTTTTTACAAGCAGTTAATTCATCTTGTTGGTGCATTTTGGTAATTTCTGCTGTGTTTTAGGAAAATAAGGTGGTTGTTGTGTCTTTCAGCTTTTCCCGGTTAGGGGTTGCCACAGCGGAACTCCGGTCCGCTAATGATTGGCAGTAAATTTTTACATGCCGAGTTGCCGGCCCTGACGCACAACCTTCAATGAAGGTACGCCCATTCACTCATGTCTCCACACAGAAGATGCTCTAGCTGAGAATCAAACAGGTCAATGTCTTACTGTGAGGCGACAACGCTACCGCAGTACCACCACCGCAGTTTTAGGAAAATAAGGTACAGGAGTTTACAGGAGTTTAATTGTTTATGCACCTCTTTGCTTTTTCCAAAGTTGTGCTGTAGCTATAAGAGTATTTATACAATGGTAGAGAAAATTATAAATATTTCAATAGAGATGACACATGCATAGGGTATCCAGACCAACTGATGTACAATGTAATGACAAAAAATAATTAATACTCTCTCCCTCTACCAAGTGTGTTTGTGTGTGTGTGTGTGTGTATATATATATATATATATATATATATATATATATATATATATATATGCAACCACACACACACACACACATACAACACAGACACACATAAATATATATATGTTAATTTAGTAAGACTGCATGCCCCCTGGGCATCTCTCACCCCTGCTACAGTTGGGAATAGGGAAAAATCCCTGAATACCGCCATTAAATTGTTTCATACTAACTGAACATTTGGCAATCTGATTCACAGTTCAACCAAAAAATGTTCAAAAAAGAAACTGCTCCTATATTTATATAGTTATATAACTACATATACATACACACACATATTATATAAATTTATATATATATATATATATATATATATATATATATATACATACACACACATACACATGTACACACGTACATGCACACACACACACACACACACACACACACACACACACACACACACACACACACACACACACACACGTATATGTATGTGTATATATATATATATATATATATATATATATATATATATATATATACACACACACACACACACACACACACACACACAGACACAAACACACTGAGAATTAATTTTTTTTTTGTTATTAACTTCTGCATTAGTCGGTCTAGGTGCCCATCTATATCTACAGTAAGTATTCCTTCAGTTTTACTTCTGCTGAAAGAGCTATTGTTTAGTTAATATATTGTTCCATACTGCAGATCACTTTAAAACTGTTAATGAATGACAGAAATTTCACATTTTAATGCCAAAGGTTTCCCATGTAACAAAAATGCATTAAAGAAATTAAAGTGCTATACTTTGTGAACGGTAAAACAAAATCATCAAGTAGCATTATATTTTAATGGCATTATTGGTTTAGTGTATCATCCAATATTTATTTCTGTCTTTTGAAAAAAGATTGCTTTAAAATTCAATGCTTTTTTTCTGACAGAAAAGAAACTATAATTTCACATCAGTAAAGCTAATGAACAAAATAACTTGTAACCATTAAATCAAATGATGATGTGATTTCCCCACAGCAAAATACATTTAAATTATTACCTACTTGTCAGTTAAAATTATTTGATTTTTTTCTAAAATACATGAAATATGTGTTTCTTTTTATTATGAAATTATTTTTTCAAACCGTGTTCATGTTTGTGCATTATATTTGGCAGTGATGCCTGCATTTGCCAGCTATCACTGAAACATTAAAGATAATTGTTGACATGGATGCTTTTATAATCAAAAAAATGAAGGTATACATTATAGAAAATGTCTCCATGCATGACCTTAGAAAAGTTATAGTTTGTCAAGAGTGATCCATCAAATAATGTATACAGATGCTGTAGACATTCTGCCTGTGTATTTATCTTGTCCTGGCATCCTTACAGTCTACGTGTTCCTGACTTTGTATTGGTAATATTTCCTGCAGTTCCTTTTCTTCCCTTTCCAACATTTCTGCACATTGCCATTTTCTAGTTTCTCTTTCATGCTGTTTTGTCCTTGTCCAGTCTGATATTAGCCTTATGTCTTCTCGGCTTATTCTCACATACTTGTAATATACCCTGTTTCTCTCTCTCTCTCTCTCCCTCTCTCATTCTGCACTACCTCTGAAATTCTGTATTTCTCCTCCTTCTGTTCCATGTTACCTTTCCTTCTTCATGTCCACATCCCCCCTTGGTTCATCTCCCTGTATTAGCCATTCCACAGCTTGCATACTTTCATTAGCCCAGCACTGAGCAAGAGGCATCAGTCATGGTCCTAGGTCCTCACTGCCGTGTCCACTTCTATCAGTGGACTTTTTGTATCACATGATTAAAAGGCTTTCACTTTATTTCTATATCCATCTCCAGTGAGCTACAGAATGTGAAGATTAACATACAAAGAACTTTCTAGTTACTATTTAATCATTGTTAGGTGCCTGGGTTCCAGAAAGTGATATCACTTTGTATCCCAAGGCTGCTCATTTAAGGTAGGTAAAATGCACTGCAGATTTTTCCAATTTATTTTTCGTAAATTTCTTTGTATCTCATCCTATAAGTCTGCTGTCACCCTTCCCATTTTACCTGATAATGCCCTGTAATCTCTTTTCACCCCCTCACAGTTAACCTGATAATGCCCTGTCATTGTTTCTCGCCCCCTCCCAGTTTACCTAATAAAGCCCTGTCATCTCTTCTCACCCACCTCCCAGTTTACCTGATAATGCCCTGTCTTCTCTTCTCGCCCCCTCCCAATTTACCTGATAATGTCCTGTTATCGCTTCTTGCTCCCTCCCAGTTTACCTGATAATGCCCTTTCATCTCTTCTCGCCCCCTCCCAGTTTACCTGATAATGCAATCATCTCTTCTCGCCCACCACCCAGTTTACCTGATAATGCCCTGTCTTCTCTTCTTGCCCCTCTCCCAATTTACCTGATAATGTCCTGTCATTGCTTCCCGCCCTCTCCCAGTTTACCTGATAATGCCATGATCTCTTCTCGCCCACCTCCCAGTTTACCTGATAATGTCCTGTCTTCTCGCCCCCCTCCCAATTTACCTGATAATGTCCTGTCATCGCTTCTCACCCCCTCCCAGTTTTCCTGATAATGCCCTTTCATCCCATCTCACCCCCTCCCAGTTTACCTGATAATGCCATCATCACTTCTCCCCCACCTCCCAGTTTGCATGATAATGCCCTATCATCTCTTCTTGCCCCCTCCCAATTTACCTGATAATGTCCTGTCATCACTTCTCGCCCCCTCCCAGTTTACCTGATAATGCCCTGTCTTCTCTTCTCATCCCCTCACAGTTTACCTGATAATGCCATAATTGCTTCTCCCCACCTCCCAGATTGGAAGGGTGGCCTAATGGTTCAGGTGTTTGCCTTACAAACACAAGGTGCAGGGTTTGAGTCTCACAAGGGATAATTGGCTAGGCTTAAAATGGCTTGCAAGGGTAGTTAGCCTAGTACTAATCTATGAACCTATGAACCTACATGGCCTGTCATCTCTTCTTGCCCCCCTCCCAATTTACCTGATAATGTCCTGTCATCGCTTCTCGCCCCCACCCAGTTTACCTAATAATGCACTTTCATCTCTTCTCGGCCCCTCCCAGTTTACCTGATAATGCCCTTTCATCTCTTCTCGCCCCCTCCCAGTTTACCTGATAATGCCATCATCACTTCTCACCCACCTCCAAGTTTACCTAATAATGCCCTGTCATCTCTTCTCGCCTTCTCCCAGTTTACCTGATGATGCCCTGTCATCTCTTCTCGCCCCATCGCAGTTTACCTGATAATGCCATCATCTCTTCTCGCCCCATCGCAGTTAACCTGATAATCCCCTGTCATCTCTTTTCGCCCTCTCCCAGTTTACCTGATAATGCCCTGTCATCTCTTCTCGCCCTCTCCCAGTTTACCTGATAATGCCCTGTCATCTCTTCTCGCCCCATCGCAGTTTACCCGATAATGCCCTTTCATCTCTTCTCGCCCCCTCCCAGTTTACCTGATAATGCCATCATCACTTCTCACCCACCTCCCAGTTTACATGATAATGCCGTCATCTCTTCTCGCCCCCATCGCAGTTTACCTGATAATGCCCTGTCATCTCTTCTCGCCCCATCGCAGTTAACCTGATAATCCCCTGTCATCTCTTCTCGCCCTCTCCCAGTTTACCTGATAATGCCCTGTCATCTCTTCTCGCCCTCTCCCAGTTTACCTGATAATGCCCTTTCATCTCTTCTCGGCCCCTCCCAGTTTACCTGATAATGCCATCATCACTTCTCACCCACCTCCCAGTTTACATGATAATGCCCTGTCATCTCTTCTCGCCCCATCGCAGTTTACCTGATAATGCCCTGTCATCTCTTCTCACCCCATTGCAGTTAACCTGATAATCCCCTGTCATCTCTCCTCGCCCTCTCCCAGTTTACCTGATAATGCCATCATCTCTTCTCGCCCTCTCCCAGTTTACCTGATAATGCCATCATCTCTTCTTGCCCTCTCCCAGTTTACCCGATAATGCCATCATCTCTTCTCGCCCTCTCCCAGTTTACCTGATAATGCCCTGTCATCTCTTCTCGCCCCATTGCAGTTAACCTGATAATGCCCTTTCATCTCTTCTCGCCCCCTCCCAATTTACCTGATAATGCCATCATCACTTCTCACCCACCTCCCAGTTTACATGATAATGCCCTGTCATCTCTTCTCGCCCCATCGCAGTTTACCTGATAATGCCCTGTCATGGCTTCTCGCCCTCTCCCAGTTTACCTCATAATGCCATCATCACTTCTCCTCACTTACAATGCTACTCTTCCCTTAATTCTCAGTGCTTCAGTATCAGCTTCATGCTGGCCTAGCATTGTTTATTTCAGTCCTGATTGCCTGACATACTCTGATACTGATATTTAATTCTATATCTTTGCCTGAAATTCTCTTCCTCACCTGTGAGCTTGCTTTTCCCACTTTCTCTATTCCATATCAGACTTTCCCTGTCACTACAGTGCATCATTTATCTGCCCATACTTAAAGCTGAGACTCTTAAGAGATATGAATCTTAAACATAAGCTATGTTTTCCTGTGTGCTCCTGTTCTCATCTATGTTCCTGTTACCAAAACTGGATTTAAAATGTTTTTTTTTTCACCAGCATTCACTCAGACAAACAAAGCATTCCATTTTACTATCATATTAGTAAAATATTTCTTCTAATCTTGTTTTTGTTGCACAATGCTTTTTTGTGTATATGTGTATGTCCATGCATGTCTGTGTTTTATATATACCTTTGTGTGTGTGTGTGTGTGTGTGTGTGTGTGTGTGTGTGTGTGTGTGTGTGTGT